>NW_016810565.1:3139677-3184355 GCF_001698545.2 Rhinopithecus bieti
TTTTTTTTTTTTTAGAGACGGAGTCTTGCTTTGTCACCCAAACTGGAGTGCAGTGGCCGGATCTCGGCTCACTGCAAGCTCCGCCTTTTGGGTTTACGCCATTCTCCTGCCTCAGCCTCCCGAGTAGCTGGGACTACAGGCACCTGCCACCTCGCCCGGCTAGTTTTTTGTATTTTTTAGTAGAGACGGGGTTTCACCGGGTTAGCCAGGATGGTCTTGATCTCCTGACCTTGTGATCCGCCCGTCTCGGCCTCCCAAAGTGCTGGGATTACAGGCTTGAGCCACCGCGCCCGGCCTAATAAACTTTTTCTTAAATGAATCACATAGGGTAAGGAAAGAAGCCAATACAGAATGTAAACTACATATTGATCAGCAATTTAGGCTGTTCATCTCTGGCACTAGAAAGTCTTGTAAGCAGAATTTTTACCACTATAAACAACTTTCCAAAATGGTCATGCACTTAACATTTTCAGAAATTGAACTGTATCGTGTAAAATTTTCAGGTTAAGTATTGTTTCCTCTTCATTTAAACAACAACAACAAAAAATTCGAATAGACCTTGGGCAAATCTTCATAGAGCATATGACGCACCTCCACAGCCTCTGTGGACAGTTTCCTCAAAGGGCCCACGGTTGTCATTACTGGACACTAAGGCCAGCAGGGTCTGTGAGGGCAGTGGTCAAGGAAACAATCCAAGTTACCTTTTCAACCCACATTCCACCAACTTCTTCTCCATCTCCATATGTCAAATACATCTCCTGACACACTTTCTTCAGCTCTTCTCGAAGGGCAGTCATCTCACCCCTGTGATACTGGACTCCAGGGAACACGTCCGACAGGAGGCTGAAGAGCAGCGGGATGTCCTCTGCCACCAGCTTCGGCACCATCGTCTCACAGACGCTCTGTATCAGAATCTACAGGGAGAGGGCTGGGCTGTGAGCGGTGGAGCACGGCTTAAGTGCCGCCCGCTGCATCCCCCGGAGGTGCGTGATCAGTAACTGTTGGTGAACCAAGGGTGCGACCACCACTCGCCCACATTCGTGCACTCAACTCACTGGGCCAACATTCCAGTCGATGCCAGTCATCCCAAGACATGTGAACCCCAACAAGAACCCACAAGTCATGGCTTAAATGTTAAAAAGGTAAATTTAAATAATGTATAAGGTTTGAATGATGAAAGCGTTTGTAGCGAACCTCTTGTTCAGGGAGATTTTCAGCAATTTCTCCTTCATCAACTGCTTCCCCTCGTTCCTCTTTCTCCCTCTTTATCTTCTGGATTCTCTCTCTCTTCACGTTGCCTGCGCTCACCAGCACACTCTTCAGAGCCCGGAGACCAAAGTCATAATGGCTTTGGGAAGAGAGCTGCTCATCGCATAGTCTAGATAAGAAAAAAAAAGGCTTTCTTTAAAAACAGTATACTTTAAACAATAATAGGGTCAAGTGTCAAGAAATCAGAGAGGGATATTTTGAAAGACGTACCATCATTACACATAAAAATTGTAAGGTTAAATAGGCACATTTATCACATGCAAGAAATATGATTATGAAGAATTCTAGGCTACTTACTTAAAAAATGGGACGATTTTGTTGGCAAGCACTTCAGCAGTGCGGAAGCCCTGTGAGTACAGCATGACCTGGGCGATTAACTGCCGGTCGGGCTTGGTCATTGCCAGGCTCCGGAACAGCTTCTTCAAGTTGTCAGGAAGGTTAGACCGGCCCGCGTAGCCAGGATTCATGGTGATGAAGATGGCCATGTCCGGGCTCACCTTGACTTGTTTGTTCAGCAGCTCACAAGTAATGGGGGCAGAGGCTGAGAATGAGATGATAGTGTTAAGGCTAGAAATGTTAAAAAACAAACAAACAAAAAAACCCCATTCTAAAGTGTCTCTAAAACAACAGACAAAGCTCTCGTTCTCCCAGGGAGCTGGAGTAGAGGCTTCCTAGGGGGCTGCTCTCTGGCTTTCTTCAGGGACCACCAGCCACGCTCTCCCAGCCTGGGTGGACCCATTCCCATGCACCTCATGTGCACGTGTCCCAGGTCAAGCCACCAGAGGCAGAGACCACTATTTTATTTGGGCAACACAACACTGAGTGTCACAGAGAACTCGAGATAGAGATGCAGTCCACAAATGTGCAAAAATAAAAAGGAATAAATGCTGCGACACTGACTGGCTTAGATCATGGGAATTACCTGTTCCTGGCATCAACAAAATAAAAAGAACCCCAAACCTCCAAGCACCTCTGAGCCACTCTGGAACAAAGTGTATTCTCGCCTTAAGAGACCACTGATCACAAAGGCAAGTGTTGTGCTTTCTTCCACACTCCTTTCGTTTTATTTAGGAGGTCTGGGGAGTTCTCCATAAGGCAAATTGTTATTATGCAATAAAGGGAAACATTAAAAACTACAGTGTATACCTAAGACAGAATTTCACACCTGCCCAATACCCAAATGTTTGCCTCCTTCAGCATCCCACCCTCCCTGACCCCACATGTTGGGACTTTGTGTTGAACTGGGAAGGGAAGTGGTCCCTGGGGCCTCTCTGACGGCTGCTCCTATCGTGATAAAGGGCTTGTTTCTAAAGACAGGTGGCAGAACACTGGCCAGTCAGGTGGCTGGGGAGGCTGGCTCTCTGACGATGTGGGAAGGAAGAGGGTGCACCGAGGGCCCACACCAGAGGACACACTCATCCCGTGGCAAAGGCCATGGAGGGAACACACAAGCTCTAAGGGAGCACAGGGGCATCTGCCTGGCTGAGGAAGGACTGCTCAGGTTTTCGGTTGTCCTGGGACATAGAAACCTCTATGCTGCTGCCCTAGAATGAGGACTGAAAGCTGTGATGCAGAACAGTCCTGGGTTTTTTGGGGGGAACAGTGTTGCTCTGTGGCCCAGGATGGAGTGCCGTGGCATGATCTCAGTTCACTACAATCTCTGTTTCCTGGGTTCAAGGGACTCTCCCTGCCTCAGCCTCCCGAGTAGCTGGGATTATAGGTGTACACCACCACGCCAGGCTAATTTTTATATTTTCAGTAGAGATGGGTTTCACCATGTTGGCCAGACTGGTCTTGAAGTCCTGACCTCAAGTGATCTGCTTGCCTCAACCTCCCAAAGTGCTGGGATTACACACGTGAGCCACCACGCCTGGCCTGGGTTTCTTACCTTCCGCCTTTAACCACGGCTCACTATACTGCCTATAATAGTGAGTTCCTGTGAGCTAAATTCTTATTTCTAATCCAAGAGGTAAAAAATCAGCTCACAAGGGAATTTCCCTCTACATTCTCTAAGCAATCTTTGAAGAAGAGGTGTCTTACTCTTGTCGTAGTTGGGGCTGGAATGTTCGCGCAGTGCTTCCTGTATGCACTGCACCTGCTGGGACACAGCCGAGAGCATCCGCTCCTCCAGGCGGTTGAACTCGTCAAAGCAGCCCCAGGCACCCACCTGGCAAAGGCCCACAAAGATCCGGCCCATTGCCTGGAAAGGAGAGGAAGAAAGAAGCTAAAACCACCTGCTGTGCCCTAAATTGTCTCCCCCTCTCCCTTGCCACAAATGAGTATGTTGATGCCTTAACCCTAGTGGGTTTGTCTTTAGCAAAAGAGCATGTAAGGATGTAACTAAGGTTAAATGAGGCCATGAGGGGCGGGGCCGCTTATCCATGGGACTGGTGCCCCTATAAGAGGAAGAGGAACCAGAGCACTCTCCATGCTTGTATTCCGAGGAAAGGCCTTGTGGGGACAAAATAGCCATCTGCAAGCCAGGAAGAGGGCCCTCACTGGGAACTGAACCCCACTGGCACCTTGATCTTGGACTCCCCAGCCTCCAGAACTGTGAGGAAATACATTTCTATTGTTAAGCCACACAGCCTGTGCTGCTTGGATATGGTGGCCTGAGCAGACTCCCACACCACCTGCCTCAGTGCTGGCTTCATGGGGCTCAAATCCTGACTCTGACGATCTGTTTGGCCTTGGGCAAGTCACATCTTTTTGAAATGCATATCTCCCCATCTTTGAAATGGGAATAATACTACCTACCTCCCATGGTGGTTGTGAAGGATAAATTAGAGTCACACCTCAGGTGAGGGGCCCAGTGCCCACACACAGCAGTTACTTCATGAACAACTGCCATTATCATGACAGATGAAAAGTATATACCTTCTTTCCTTCTGTGCCAATAAAATCTCAATGACAAAGCTACTGTTTTATTCTATCACTTTTGTCGATTAAAGATAAAACCTCTTCCATAACATGTGCTTATTCCAAGACACAGGCACTACAAATGTCTTCAAAAAACTGACATTTTACAAAAATATTACACTGAAGATCTAACTTTGAAAACATGAAACTAAAGTCAACTTCAAAGCATGTATGCTGGACACCTCAAACACTTCAAAATAACACCTCTCGCTACTACAGGACTCAGGAGGCCATATAAACCATGCTGAGCTGCAACACAAATGGCTTTGACAGAGGTACGAGCTTGATATTCCCCAAATGATCCCCGCAGGGCATTAGATTTAAGGTGGATCCCATAAAGCGTCTCACCTGGAAATCAAAGGTTTCATCACAGTTGAAAACTAAAACAAACCGTCCAAGCTGATGGCCAAGAGCTTTGACAGACTCTGTTTTCCCAGTTCCAGCAGGTCCTGTTTAACGAAAAGCAACAGAATGCTTGAGTCCATTACCTAACTGAAAACATATCTTTAGCTTTAAAATAACTATAAAAAGCAACTCATTTAAAAAATCCAAGTAGTGGTCAGGTGCGGTGGCTCACGCCTGTAACCCCAGCACTTTGGGAGGCCGAGGCGGGCAGACTGCCTGAGGTCAGGAGTTCGAGACCAGTCTGGCTAACATGGTGAAACTCCATCTCTACTAAAAATACAAAAATTAGTCGGGCTTGGTGGTGGACGCCCATAGTCCCAGCTACTCGGGAGACTGAGGCAGGAGACAGTTTGAACCCAGGAGGTGGAGGTTGCAGTGAGCCAAGGTTGCACCAGTGTACTCCAGCCTGGGCGACAGAGCAAGACTCCGTCTCAAAAAAAAATCAAAGTAGTAATAAATGCAAACAAATTTAAGACTTTAGAATGTACACACCACATAATTAAGAAGTACATTCGGGCCGAGCGTGGTGGCTCACGCCTGTAATCCCAGCACTTTGGGAGGCCGAGGTGAGTGGGTCACCAGGTCAAGAGTTCGAGGCCAGCCTGGCCAACATGGTGAAACCCTGTCTCTACTAAAAATATAAAAATTAGCCTGGAGTGATGGCGCATGCCTATTATCCCAGCTACTCAGGAGACTGAGGCAGAAGAATGGCTTGAACCTGGAGGTGGAGTGTGCAGTGAGCCAAGATCACACCACTGTACTCCAGCCTGGGTGACACAGACTCCATCTCAAAAAAAAAAAAAGAAGTACATTCAACCGGGCACGGTGGCTCAAGCCTGTAATCCCAGCACTTTGGGAGGCCGAGACGGGTGGATCACCGGGTCAGGAGATCGAGACCATCGTGGCCAACACAGTGAAACCCCGTCTCTAAAAAAAAAAAAAAAAGTAGTACATTCAAATCATTAGCTTTATCTTCAAACACTTTAATACATGATTCCATCTGTCCAGATCTGTGGAAGAACTTACCAAATGGGGAACCCCCCAGCCTGGCCTCCAAGGCTTGTGTCATCGTCAAATAGCAGCGGTCAGTGAGGGGGGTCTGGACCAGTTTGTCCTGAACACCCAGGTACTCAAAGCCATAGTTAAATTTGGCATTTGCCATTTGAATTGACAACTGCTGTAACACATCAGTTTGCTTAGGGTCAAAGTAAAATCGCATCTGGCTGAGCCATTCAAAAGATTTGGCGTTGTCAATCTTGCTTTTGATCAAGGACCTTGTAACGTCTCTCTGGTGAACCAACTCTGTAATCTGAAGAAAGACAGTCACTTTAAAAGTTCATCTACACTAAAGCAATACAGTGCATTCTTTGGGCTTGTGGACTGTTAAACTGAAATTGAGGTTCTAGGTCCAGTAACAATGGCTTTCAGTAAATGTTCCCAAAGGCAAATTCACTTTCAGAGATGAGAGAAATGTTACTCATGAGATGGTATTACACAGAACCCAGAGCTGCAGCAAAAACAAACAGAAACACCTGGCTTTAAATATTTTAAAATTCTGCAACTATCCTAAAACATGATGGAAGACTAGCTTTCTGATGTCTGTCCTAAGAGTCTGCCATGTGCCACCATGGGGCTCGGAGCAGGCACTGCCCACGCCATGCAGCTTAGCACTGCTGTGGCCACCTCTCTGGGGAGATGACGGGAAAGAGCAAGAGATCCTGACCAAGATTGATCCCTTCCTCTCTACCGTGATGTCATGTAACCCCCGCATGCCCCTGAGATTACCTTTCAATAGGGACAGGGAGCCAAATGCCCACCCTCAGAGGATATCTGTACACCGTCCACTGTTCTCCTTGATACTATCTGAAACCTTTTTCAAGGATGATTTCGACTTAACTGCGTGGTCGAGGGTGTAAGAGTCTAACTGGTAAGGAAGGAGTCAGATGCGAGACTAACCAAGTGTTCTAGCTTCCGCCTTCGGAGTGGGGGCTGCTCCATGAGGACAGAGTCTGCTAACACATTGAGGGTGACCTCCACATTGCTCAGCACGGAGTGCAAAGGCGCGGCGTCTCCGCCTCCGCCCATGCTGCTCAGTGCGGTCTCCACATTCTCAGACCAGGCTATCTGGGCTGACAAAACCACAAGCTGGGCCTGAAAGACACAGGAACAAGATCCCAAAAGATCATTTTAAGGATTGGGCCGCGTTTTCACCATGAGCCCACTCACTTCTACCATAGATTACCTGGTATTTATCAATCCAAGTGATGTAGGTGTTTGGGTCAATTGAAGTTGCTTTACCAAAAATCTCAACTTCCGTAACAGACTCAGCAAGCAGTTTGGCCAGGGTGACCCTCATCTCCTTCTCTACCAGCGTGAGCCACTCGTTGATTTTGGGATGCTCAGTAATTGACACAGGAGTTTTAAACAGAACCTGAAATAAGTGAAGAAATAAAATTAAAGTAACAATTTTAAATGAGGTGCGCAAAAATGTGAGAGAAGTTTTAAAAGTTACAAACAGAGGCCGGGCGCGGTGGCTCAAGCCTGTAATCCCAGCACTTTGGGAGGCCGAGACGGGCGGATCACGAGGTCAGGAGATCGAGACCATCCTGGCTAACATGGTGAAACCCCGTCTCTACTAAAAAAATACAAAAAACTAGCCAGGCGAGGTGGTGGGCGCCTGTAGTCCCAGCTACTCAGGAAGCTGAGGCAGGAGAATGGCGTAAACCTGGGAGACGGAGCTTGCAGTGAGCTGAGATCCGGCCACTGCACTCCAGCCTGGGTGGCAGAGCGAGACTCTGTCTTAAAAAAAAAAAAAGTTACAAACAGAAATTTACCTCCTCTCCTTCCCGAGATGAAATACCCAAAACAACGGAATTATCCTCGTTCAGGATGATGCTCGAAACTCCAGCAAACATCTTCTTGAAATGTTTCTGTAATTTAGCGACATTCTTGCTGTTTCCAATGATTTCAAGCAAATCTTCATCACCCACAAAATAGAATCTAAAATTAAAATAACACTCAAGTTGCTAAAATATGATATACACATATAAGGTGAATCAAGGCAAAATTTCAAACTGCAGGAAGGGAAAGAAGATGTGGCTGGTGGTGGCAATCTCCAGCCCAAATTCAATCACATCGAAATTTCTTCCAGTCCTTGGCAAAAGATACACACTTTCCTAACAAGATCTTGAAGTAAGAGGAATTCAATGAATGCAAATAATTTCATGTCATCTGCCTTAGTAAGTCATTTTATTAACTTTTTTTTTTTTTTTTGAGATGGAGTCTTGCTCTGTCACCCTGGCTGGAGTGCAGTGGCGCCATCTCGGCTCACTACAACCTCTGCCTCCCGGATTCAAGCGATTCTCCCGCCACGGCCTCCCGAGTACCTGGGATTACAGGCAGCCGCCATCATGCCTGGCTAACTTTTGTATTTTTGTAGAGACAGGGTTTCACCATGTTGTCCAGGCTGATCCTCAACTCCTGACCTCAGGTGATCTGCCCGCCTCGGCCTCCCAAAGTGCTGAAATTACAGGCGTGAGCCACCACGCCCAGCCTATTAACTAATTTTTTAAAAAATCTGTCCAATTCAGCCTAAGCATACTATTCTGAAAGGAAAAGATGCCACTCAGAAAACTGTCAGAGGCTGGGTGCGGTGGCTCATGCCTGTAATCCCAGCACTTTGGGAGGCCGAGGCGAGCAAATCACCTGAAGTCAGGAGTTCCAGACAAGTCTGACCAACATGGCGAAACTCCATCTCTACTAAAAATACAAAAATTAGTTGGGTGTGGTGGTGGGCACCTGTAATCCCAGCTACTTAGGAAGCAGAGGCAAGAGAATTACTTGACCCTGGTAGGAGGAGGTTGCAGTGAGCTGAGATTGCACCATGCGCTCCATCCTGGGCGACAGAGCAAGACTCCATCTCAAAAAAAAAAAAAAGAAAAGAAAACTGCCCGAGATAAACACTGAGGAGATGCAATGCAAGCTGCCTTGGAGGGTAGATGATAGTTAAATTAAGGATTTAGGAAATCCAAGGTAGGACGATTTAAAAGATCCAAGGTAGGTACAATTAGTAATCACTGCATGACAGGGAAGGGAATGGTAATCATTATATGTATTATTGGCTAACAAAATCCTTGATGTGAAAACTAATAAACAGAGCCCCAGAAGGGAAAGAAGATAGCTGGAAAAATGCACAACTGAAATTCAGCTTGACTCCAGGCCAAGTCAAAGCAAGGATCTTACCTGGGGAAAGATGACCGCTCTCTTTCCAGATATTCTCCCAATGCTTTCTGGATCTTTCCTAGCAAGTCTGCCAATCTTTCCAGAGACCTCTGTACTCCCTGGATATTCAGAACATCCATAACAAGGGGAGACTTGGACACTTTTTTCATTAGAGCCAAAAACTCAGTGCTGATGCTACAAATGAAATTAAAACATGCGTCAGCCTTTGTGTAGAGTAGTTACCAGCTGCTGGCAAATTTGGCTCTCTGGCTGGAGGCCATACCTCTGAAACCGCTGGGTTTCCACTGGCAGCAGGTGCTTGATATCTGCACTGCCTGTGAAGATACCTTCCAGGTAGACCCACCGCCTCTGCACATCAATCCACACATCAAAGAGAGCCATGATCCTGTTCAGCTTATCTTCCCAGCTGAGTGCATCCTCTTCAAAAACCTGGTGGACAGACAAGAGGGCAGAGGTAAACTGCTAACCCTTTTACTCACAGATATGCCAAAACTCACTGAAAAATGTAGATCAGGATCTTACGAAGTAATCTCATTCACATTGTAAAAAACAAGTAGACGGGTGCGGGTGGCTCACACCTATAATCCCAGCACTTTGGGAGGCCGAGGCGGGTGGATCACTTGAGGTCAGGAGTTTGAGACTAGCCTGGCCAACATGGTGAAACCCTGTCTCGACCGAAAATATAAAAATTAGCCAGGTATGGTGGTGTGTAGCTGTAATCCCAGCTACTTGGGAGGCTGAGGCAGGAGAATCACTTCAACCCGCACGCAGAGGTTGCAGTGAGCCGAGATGGTGCCACTGCACTCCAGCCTGGGTGAGAGCGAGACTCTACCTCAAAAAAAAAAAAAAAAAAAAGCAAGTAAACAAAAAAACAAGTATTGGCTGGCTGTGGTGACTCACGCCTGTAATCCTGGCACTTCAGGAGGCTGATGCAGGAGGACTGCTTAAGCCCATGAGTTTGAGACCAGCCTGGGCAATATAGTGAGATACTATCTCTACAAAAAATAAAAAGTTAGCCCAGCATGGTGGCATGTGCCTGTGGTCCCAACTACCTGGAGGCTGAGGTGGGAGGATCACTTGAGCCCAGGAAGTCAAGGCTGCAGCAGTGAGCTGTGTTCGTACCACTGCACTCCAGCGTGGAAGACAGAGTGAGACCCTGTCTCAAAAAATAAAATAAAAACCAGGTACCTAGTAACTGTCAGTGAAAAGGTATTACAGTGAAAGTGTGGGAGACCACTGGTGGGGAGGGCGAGCTTCCTTCCCCAGCGACAGCACCTTGTAATATGGAGAGAGCTTCATGGCCGAGACGCTGTTGATGTGCTCTTTGACCTTGTTGAAGAGGTCATCCCAGCCGCGGATCAAGCGGCACTTGTTCTGATAGTTAACCAAGTCCAGTTCATAAGTATTCCACACTTCTCTTATCTGAATTCAAACCAGAAAGATGCATGTTATCAATATGCGGGCATCCACTAGTTGCACAAGGGACCAAGCACTATGAGAACCAAAAGGACCACAGATGACAAGGCTCCATTTTTACATAGCTCAGATCTATGTAACAGCCCGGAACAAAACGTAAAAGCAGCCGTTCAGTCTTATTACTTGCCTGCTTCAAAAATTCTTCCAAAGCCATCTCCCCTTGTGCCACAAGCAGTACATCCTTGACAATAGCTTCATTTTTCTGCAAGTCAACATCCCAGATTTGGCCAAGGGTTAGCTCAGAAACAACCCAATTAACATGAAGCCTTTTCATGAGCTGTTTCCAATGGCGGTCTTTAAGTGCTTCGGATTTCAGTTCAATCACCAGCATGTTTACCTGTGGAGAAAGTACACGAAGTGTCTGTGCAGGTGCGTTTCTGACGGACACTCATCACCGTGCGACACTGGCCACCTACCTTCATGTAACCTTTCAGAAGCCTCTGAACAAACTCATAGGACGCATACTGTCGCAACCGGGCAGGGAAGCTTTTCAGCTGGTTCAGGAGAGCATCCAAATTTTGTCGAAGCTGTAGAGAGAAACATAAGATGCTATTTAGCTTGCCAGCATTTCTTTAAATGGTGAAATATTTCTTTAAAAAATGGCTTCAAAATAAGTTTTACAATATGTAAATGACGAATAATGTAAATGACATGCAGGACATTAAGTGACATCTTATGAACTCACAATACAAATACACGAACTTGGCTTGTCACGTTCCTAAATAAGGTCTGTAACTGTTAAAATAGACATACACAAACACCGATATGAGATATACCTTTCGAGGCTGTACTGAAACCCAGGGTTGCTCCTTCATCTGATCGATTTGCTCCCAAACCTTAGAAAGTTCTGACCAAACGCCTTTGAGGTCCTGTAATTCTTCTAAGGCCACCTGTGATTGACAGTAGTAAAGCAGTTGACTTTGGAAACAGAAATGGCCCCAGAATCTGGCAGGGCCCCAGAGATGAACAAAGTCAATGGCAGAGTCCGGGTAGGGAGCGGGACTCTCCACCCCTCCCCAATGGTTCATACCTGCACACGCTCTTCACTGCCACTGAGAAGCCCAGTATCTGTCAATTCCAGCGCCTCCTTGGCCTTTGCACACTTCTCTCTGTCGTCCTTCAGCCTACCAAACTTCCCTTCATATATGGTGAGAGCCTGAAGTGCCTCTTCTGGGCGAAGATTGCCCTGAAAGCAGAGCACAGAGAATTGGAGCACAACGTCTCAGGAGAGATGAGCATTTAGGCTTTAAGATGGCGCACGCAGTCTGCAGGGCTTCTGGACATTTCAGATTCTTTGCACACATCTTCATAAGGAAACATTCAACAAGATGTCCACTTTGGATGCGTGTACAGCAGTGAATTTAATTTTTACATCAATATTTTACATAAAATAGAATGGTGGAGCATCTCTTGATTTAGCCATTGTCTTCCTCAGTACTCTGGAAGGTGGGAGAAGAGGCAGCACAGACTCGGTCTCAAGTGCACATCCCCAGTGATACAAGAGGACAAAGCTCCGGGGCCTGCCAGCCATATCCTCCCCAGAGAACACAGTTGTTACATCAGTCCCCCAGCTAAGAGAAGAATGAGAAATTGCCAGAAACAGACTCTACTTCAGCATTAACACTACTGTTGGCATACTTCCTTTTCATTTTAATAACTGTTGAGAGGTGTACGAAATATTGCTGTTTTCTACTAAGGCAAGATATCAAAAAACATTGTACTGAGGCTGGACGCGGTGGCTCACGCCTGTAATCCTATCACTTTGGGAGGTGAAGGCGGGAAGACTGCTTGAGTTCAGGAGTTTCAGACCAGCCTGGGACTTCATCTCTACTAAAAATAAACAGTAAGCTGGGTACGGTGGGGCGCGCCTGTAGTCCCAGCTACAACACTTGATCCCAGGAAACAGAGGCTTCGATGAGCTATGACCACATCACTGCACTCCAGCCTGGACGACATAGTGAGACTCTGCCTCAAAAAAATTTTTTGGCCGGGTGCAGTGGCTCATGCCTGTAATCCCAGCACTTTGTGAGGCCGAGGTGGGCGGATCACGAGGTCAGGAGATCGAGACCATCCTGGCTAACACAGTGAAACCCTGTCTCTAGTAAAAAATATAAAAAATTTGCCAGGGGTGGTAGCAGGCGCCTGTAGTCCCAGCTACTCGGGAGGCTGAGGCAGGAGAATGGTGTGAACCCAGGAGGTGGGGCTTGCAGTGAGCTGAAATCACGCCACTGCACTCCAGCCTGGGGGACAGAGTAAGAGTCTGTTTCAAAAAAAAAAAAATTTTTTTTAACTCTAACACATTACTGGCACCAAGGTGAGATGATAAGAAATATTCAAATTTTGATGACCAGAATCTTGCTATTACTACTCAACTCCTCCACTGGAACAAGCACTCATAACCTAGCAGCAACAGCAGCATTGGCAAAAGCAGAGACCATCAAATCAAAATTAAAAACTAAGCACACAGTAGAACCCGCAGGGAGGGGCCCAGCAGCAGGGAAGCGGGCAGGATGGGACATTCACCAGCAGATCTTTGTGGAAGGCTCAATCTGTCATTAGGCCTACGATAGGAAACTTACATCCCCAAATGAGAAAAACAGATTAATATTCAAAATATGTTCACATCTTTTCCATTTGTCTTTTCTATGCTTATATTCCCTAAATAAATAAAAATTTAAAAATTTGAAAATTAGAAAGAAAACAAACCACTCGCCTGGGACCCACGATAACCCAACTGGATCAGCATGTAGAGAGGAGAGGGCCCAGGCATTTGCATTTACATGCTCTCCAGATAATTTCATGCGCCCTTAGGAAACCACCAATACAAGTAACAAAGGGAGCAGAACATAAAATACATACAATTTTGAATTTCACTCCCAGTAAACCAAACACACTGTCACCTACTATCGCCTCCGCTGTCAGCACAAGTTGCCAGCCCCCTTCCACACCACCCTCCCAGGCACAGCAGTAGCCACCAAGCCAGCGCCCTCTCATCTGCTTCTGTCGCAGCAGCACCACCACCTGCCTTGCCTGTCTCTTCTGGCTCATTTTTTCTCTCTCCCACTGAGCGTGATTCCATGAAGGTAGGAGGCTCTTGTCCTGTTCACTCACTGCTATACCGCCACGACCTAGAACAACGCCTGGAACACAGTCGGTGCTCAATAAATACTTGAATGCATGAAGAAGAGTGGACGTGGCAGTTTCTCAGTGGTGGCAGGTTTAATGGCTATGGTAATGATGGCAACAGAACTTGCCTCCCCACAATCCACCAGCAGCACTGGCAAAAACAGAGACCATCCATCCAAAATCAAATTAACTAGCAGCAGCAGTGGGAAGCTTGGCCTTTGTCTATAGGAAATTAAATTATAATTTCTGTCCATATCTACATAAGAGAACGAATGATCTAAGAACAGAAAAACTTTAACCCTCAAAACCAGCTCCTGAATGCCATTCTGGGTAACAAGAAGTCTAAGTTGGGCTTCATATTTTCACATTTACTATCTCCATCTGCTTTTTTAACTACAAAAAGGAAAAGAGGCTTCAGTACTGGAAAGCTCAGTCAGAGCAAGGACTTTTAGGCTTGAAAGAAAGTCACCAAATCACACTGCTGGGTGAGGAGTCTCCTGGGTCTCCAACAGGCGGGACTTACTGTGACAGGCTTGGTCTTCTCCCAGTCGGTCAGCAGGTCGGTGGTGCGGCTTTCCACGGCCCGATCCTCCTGGACAATCTTCATTTGCAGGTTTGCCACCTGCTGCTGAATGGCAGAGTCCTTTCGCCGCATGATGTCATTGAAGGCTCCCCACTCTCCCTCGATGTTGTCAATATAAAGCCAGGAAGGTGGAAACTGGAATCTTTGCTTTTCCAGTAAGCGCTGGCCATTGCGGTAGAGCTTTGAGAGTTAACAAATAAATCAAATTTTTTCTTCTATAATAATGACAGAAATTATTAATTAGAGCCCCACAAAAGAGAAGGCACTTGATAGTTATAAAACATGCAAGATTGGCCGGACACAGTGGTTCTCGCCTGTAATCCCAGCACTTTGGGAGGCTGAGGTGGGTGGATTGCTTGAGTCCAGGAGTTTAAGACCAGCCTGGGCAACATGGCAGGACGTTGTCTCTACTTAAAAAGAAAAAAATCAGCCGGGCATGGTGGCATGTATCTGTAACCCCAGCTACTCAAGAGGCTGAGGTGGGAGGTTTGTTTGAGTCCAGGAGATTGAGGCTGCAGTGAGCTAGGATCCTGCCACTGCACTCCAGCCTGGGTGACAGGTGAGATGCTGCCTCAAACAAAACAAAACACACAAGATCAATACATGTGCTCTTCTCCTAAAACCATTCATCCTAAGACATCGTGGCCAGAGGGCAACTTCCTCTGAGAGCCCACTGCAGCTAGTCTGGGTGCTGCACTCCACTGCATCCGGATGGCCCCAGACAGGATACAAAGCAAGGTAGAGCTGGGCTTCACCCTTTATTCCAAGTTATTAAAAGGATACTTGGCCGGGCATGGTG
Source organism: Rhinopithecus bieti (assembly GCF_001698545.2). NCBI lineage: Eukaryota > Metazoa > Chordata > Mammalia > Primates > Cercopithecidae > Rhinopithecus > Rhinopithecus bieti. Next base: position 3,154,497 of record NW_016810565.1, read on the forward strand.
GCTCACGCCTGTAATCCCAGCACTTTGGGAGGTCAAGGCGGGCAGATCACCTGAGGCCAGGAGTTCAAGACCACCCTGGCCAACATGGAGAAACCACGTCTCTACTAAAAATACAAAAATTAGTTGGGCATGGTGGTGGGTGCCTGTAATCCCAGCTACTTGGGAGGCTGAGGCAGGAGAACTGCTTGAACCTGGGAGGCAGAGGTTGCAGTGAGCTGAGATTGCACCACTGTACCCCAACCTAGGTGACAGAGCGAGAATCCATCTCGGAAAACAACAACAACAACAAAAAACAGAAAAACCTACATGCCAAGTATCAGCACTGAGTTTTTCATATTTATTTAGCTTTTTGAGATGGAGTCTTGCTCTGTCACCCACGCTGGAGTGCAGTGGCACGATCTCGGCTCACTGCAACCTCCACCTCCCAGCTTCAAGCGATTCTGCTGCCTCAGCCTCCTGAGTAGCTGGGACTACAGGCACGTGCCACCACACTCAGGTAATTTTTTTGTATATCTTTAGTAGAGATGGGGTTTTACTATATTGGCCAGGCTGGTCTCCAACTCCTGACTTCAGGTGATCTGCCCACCTCAGACTCCCAAAGTGCTGGGATCACAGGCGTGAGCCACCGCGCCTGGCCTGCACTGAGTTTTAACAAGCACATCAGCCTGTTGTCATAGAGATGATCTGTGGGCCATACTAAGAAAAGAGTGTCTTAAGGGTTGAGTCAGGTCATTCTCTCAGAACGCAAAACACTATAGAAGCCAAATTAAACTAGAGATCTAGTGTGATTTTTTATTTTTATTTATTTTTTTGGAGACAGTCTTGCTCTATTGCCCAGGCTGGAGTACAGTGGCGCTATCTCGGCTCACTGCAAGCTCCGCCTGTCAGGTTCACACCATTCTCCTGCCTCAGCCTCCCGAGTAGCTGGGACTACAGGCACCCGCCACCACACCCAGCTAATTTTTTGTATTTTTAGTAGAGATGGGGTTTTACCGTGTTAGCCAGGATGGTCTTGATTTCCTGACCTTGTGATTCGCCCGCCTCGGCCTCCCAAAGTGCTGGGATTACAGGCGTGAGCCACGGCGCCCTGCTGAAAAATTTTAAATATTCATAGAGCTCACCTCAACTTGCTTCTCAAACTGCTTGATCTTCCGTTTCAAAGACTGCACGTAGGTGATGAAGGTCACTGCATCGGAGGTGCTGGCCGTGTCTACTGAGTGCTGCTCCAACTCTTGGCGGGACTGTTCAGAGAGAGGGGAGCATTTCATCACAGAGCCGGGGTTTACCAGTAGACTGGTTACAGAGGCAGAATCTTATGTCCTCACCTTTGAGATCTGGGAATGGAATTCCGTCATGTTTGATCCTAGCATCTGCCCAAATTTGCTAAGAACCTCCTTATGCCAAGAGTCGTATTTCAAGTTCACCTTAGATTGTACCTGAGGGTGAAACAGCACACAACACATCATCAGCTCTTTCCTGCTGGCATGTTTATCCTTCATATGAGTATCAGTCTAACAGAAATACTGCTTTTACACTGCCCTTGATACCTTTCAACCAGACAGCAGGGCTCACCTTGCCATAATCTATAACTACTGGTCCAAACTCTTTCTTGGTTTCTGCATTGTCAAAGGTTCCTCTGGCCTTCCTTATTTGGACCAGGAGAGCCTGCCATTTGTTGAGATCTTCTCCAAGTCTGTTATAGATGTTTTCAGCTTGCATATCCCATAAACACTGATACTGAAGCCAAACCTGCAAATGAATAACACAGTTAAATAATAGTTTGAGTTTTCATTTTGTAGAGTATTAGCACCTCTTATGTTCACATTTTCCATTAAGAAGGTTCATGTCTTTCACCACTGTTAGAGAAATTCTCACTCGAGATTCTCAGAATTTTCATATCAAAAAAGAATAAAACTTACTATTCTCGAACGTCATGGTTAAAACACCAAAAGATGTATCCTATCATTTACTCTCTGCTTTGAAAGAGCAAATAGAATCTAGCGAACCATACATACAGTCAAGACCTTTTAGCTCCATGTTCTTTATATCTTGTACTCTTAAGTGTCTAGAATAGACCATATGTATATTTGAATGAAATTAGGAGTTTCTTACCTTGACATATTGCTCAACTTCAGTTACAATGCCCATGACAGCAGAATACGACTCTTCCAGGGCAACAGGGCCATCAGGCATCCGTGTTAAAGCATTCCGATAGAATTTCTCTTCCTCAGTCAATTCATAATGTACACCCACCTAGCCAACCAAAGCCGAAATGAATGCAAGTAGTGTATATGAAAGCGGTAATCTAAGTGTCACCTTTTACTTAATTAAAATGAACTGGAAAAAAGCTCATGGCCAAAATGGCATTTAAGGGGTAACATCCACTTACCCTGACAACAAGTAACCAGAAAGCCTACTTATATTTAACTCACCAAACCAATACAAGACACATTAATGACAACAGAGAAATGTGGCAACGCAAAAACAGCTGAAGAGTGCGCGAAGCCATTTGCTCATTTTAACTATCTGAGTGCCTGTTATGTGCTAGACACTATTCTAGGTACAAAAAGCAAATAAAAAGATCCCTGCTTACTTACACTCTATGGGAAGAGAGACGCGATTAGGGAATAAGCAAAACAGCCAGAATGTCAGGTGGTGAGAGAGAACACGGAGCAAGAGTGAGGAGGAGAGGGAGTGTGGGCGCAGCACGGGGAAGGCTGCCTTTTCAATAGTGAGGTCAGGAAAGGCCTCGCTGAGAAGGGGAAAGTTGCGAGAAACCAGGAAGAGGGGAGGGGTAAGTTGTGAATATTTGCTGCCAAGGATTTTGAGTTGAGATCAACAAATGTGAAGGCGTAGGGCCAAGAGTCTACCAGCATGTTTGAGGACCAGCAAGACTGCAATGTGACGGGGCAGAGCCAGTGAAGGAAGAAGCAGCAGCAGCAGCTAAGTCACAGAAACAATAAGCAGTACATTACATGGGGCCCAGCAAGCCGCTGGGGCTTGGGTTTTCATGATGAGCGAGGTAGGAAGTCATTCAACGGCTCCGAAAAGAGTGTCAGGATTGACTTAGAATCTAAGACTTGCTTTGGCTGCTGTGTTGAAAACAGATTTTAGGGAGGCAAAGGCAGAGAGAAGAGATAGGAGGGAACATTAATAATTCAGGTGAGAGGTGATGGTACCTTGTACGGAGTGGGTCCAGTGAAACGGCTCAGCATTCATTCTCAAGAGACACACAATGGGAGTCAAGGACAATACCACGATTTTTGGCCTGAATGAGCTGAAGGATGGGAAGTGAAAGACTGAGGAAAGATCAAACTTGGGGAGGTAGGGCTCAAGAGGTGCTCAGTGTGACGCCACTCCCAGACAGCCAAGTGGAGATGTCATGCTGGCAGCTGGCCAGACAAGCCTGGAGTCGGGAGAAAGGTCAGCTGGAGATACGAACACAGAGCTGTCAGCTTGCAGGTGGCATTTAAAGTCAGTAAGACTAGATGAGACCACAAAGACAGTGCATAGGAGTGGAGAGGGAATGGAACATTTAGAGGGAGTTTAAGGGGAAGGCAAAAGAGGAACCAATAAAGGAGACTAGCCACTGAAGTGGGAGGAGAACCAGGAGGCACGGTGTTCTGAAGAGTCCAGTGCATCACGCAGGAGGCAGCCTTCATCAAATCCTGCAGTTAAGAGGTGAGGAAAGGACAGAGAAGCCCACTAGTCAGCAGGGCGGGACCGCAGGTGATCACACAGAGCAGTGCTGGAGGAGGCTGGCTGAGTGCCTGAGAGGGAGCTTCCTTATGAAGATTGCAGGGGACATGGGGTCCCGTTGAGGTACTGAAGGAAGACCCAGAAGAGAGGGAAGAACAGCTGAACAAGAGTGAGGGGCGGGCTCTAGGGAACAAGGAGACTGCTGGCTTTAGTTTGTTAAGTTTGGAGATAAGCAAGAGAATGATGCAAATAGAAACAAGGCTGGTTAAAAACAGAAGCATGACGAGAAAGACGCTAAGGATTGTATGTGGACTCCTTGAAGGGCAGAAGCCAATATCCAGAGCTTGGTTCTGATTAGCTGGACAGTGCCCAGCATTAGGTGAAACACGACCATGATTTTAGCCATAGGCAATTAACTACCTCAAAAAAAATCCTAAAAGACCTGAGTTTATGTTCAAAGTTAAGAAAAGGGATAATGTCTTCACAAGATCACCAAATTCTGGAAGAGTCTGCAATAGCAGAAGTTGTGCCATCTTTTTATTTGAAAGCCACTGGTTCTGTTTAGAAGTGACACTGGGGACTAAATGGTCTTTTGAGCTTTCCTTTTGCTCTAAAAATTTACCAAGAGTATATTATATCTGAGATTTGCTTTAAGATAATCTGGTAGGGGTGGAGAGGTAGGGAAGAAAATATAAATAACATTGGCCACATATTGATAAAGCTGTGTGGTGGGGGACTCTTGATTCCCTCAACTTTTGTGTATGTTTTAAAATTCCCCTAATAAAAAGTGGGGAGTGGGGAGGAGAGGGAGAAGCAGGAATTGAGATTCCCAAAGAAGCTCATGGACAGAAGTTCAAAGAGACTACTGACACCAAGCTACAAATGCCAAGTTACTAGTTGGAAAAAAAGGTCAGGGCACAAAAAGCCTCCCTAACTTTCCCCTGGGATGTCTGGAGTTTGTAAACAACATCAAGAGCTTATTTAAAGAAGCACCATGAAGAAGTGGTGTCACGAGCTCATGAGAAGCCTGGTCAGAGGAGTGTGCTTCAAGTCGCTGAAGGCTTACCTGGTACCTCTGACTCTGGATCCTGGGTAGAGACAGTACAACCATCTTCCAGGCAAACATTTCCTGATACAGCTTGTATCTGCACTCTTCAATTGGCGGATTCAAGTAGATCACCTGATTGGTTATTCTTAGCTCATGAACGACATTCTGTGAAAGAAAGGTTTCATTTTTTACTCAGCAATCTATTTCAATACAATTTTTTTTTGTTTTAAGACAGAGTTTCACACTTATTGCCCAGGCTGCAGTGCAATGGTACAACCTTGGCTCACTGCAACCTCCGTCTCCGGGGTTCAAGTGATTCTCCTAAGCCTCCCAAGTAGCTGGGATTATGGGCATGTGCCACCACGCCCAGCTAATTATACATTTTTAGTAGAGATGGGTTTCAGCATGTTGGTCAGGCTGGTCTCAAACTCCTGATCTCAGGTGATCCACCCGCCTTAGCCTCCCAAAGTGTTGGGATTACAGGCGTGAGCCACCATGCCAAGTCCTTTGGTTTTGTTTTCTTGAGATAGGGTCTCACTCTGTCACCCAGGCTAGAGTGTTGTGGCGACATGGCTCACTTGACATTCGGGGCTCAAGCAATCCTCCTGCCTCAGCCCCTCAAGTAGTTGGGACCACAGGCATGCACCATCACACCCAGCTAATTTTTGTTTTGTTTTTGTTTTTTTTTTTCTTTTGAGACGGAGTCTCACTCTGTCGCCAGGCTGGAGTGCAGTGGCACCATGTCGGCTCACTGCAAGCTCCGCCTCCGGGTTCAAGCCATTCTCCTGCCTCAGCCTCCCAAGAAGCTGGGACTACAGGCACGCACCACCATGCCCAGCTAATTTGTGTGTGTGTGGTTTTTTTTTTTTTCACTCTTGAAATAGAGAACTTTATTTAGAAACTGTTTAAAATAGAAAAAAACCCTGTCAAGAAAGACCAGGTGGAAAAATGGGTTCCCAATAAAACGGAATCTTAGGGCAACAGAAGTCTAAGAGGCCACAAAAGAGAAACAGCACCACTGCCTGCCGTCTGAACCATGGCTGGTCACTCGCATTTTCTGGCATCGTTAGTCACTGAGTCTGGTTTCCTCTGAACTCTACACAGCACGCACTACACAACAATTTTATCATATAACACTTGCTTTCTACACACATTTCAGGACAAGCTACCACCAGAAACAAATCAATACAAATACATCAGAGGCTGAACAATCTCAGTAGCGGGTGAGACACATTCTGCAGAATCCTGCCAAAAAAAGGAACTGAATACGCTGTGGGCAAAGCAAATGAAGGAGAGTTAAGGAATGAAATATTTTAAATATTAATAATTAATTAAGACACGGTACTGTATTTTCTGCAAAAGAAAATTAACATTTAGTAACACACTAATGAATTTTATCTCCAAAGAGATTAGTGCACTGGCAAAGTATTTGGATTACAGTGGAGAGCTGTGGACAGCAGATACCGAAAACACCCCAGTCTGGCAGATCCCAAGGTAACGATGGCCTTCACTGACCACTCCCTTTGCCAGAGGTCCAGAAAGAGCTTGCAGCATGATCACCTGCCTGCTGCACTTCCAACTCTAAGCAGCAAACTTCAAGGAGCCAAAGAGGAGTCCCCAGTGGGCAAGGGGAGCAGAGAAGAGAAACGTGGTCAATGTAAACCTAAAAGCCAGTAAAATGGGATACAATCCCCATTCAAGTCCCAGAGATGTGGGCAAGTCCCCAAAACTAGTTGTTAGATTGAAAACATGAGCACACCTCACTTCCCCAAAAATATAATACATAGAAATTTTGGGGATAACTGGAATAACAGAAATGCTCCGTGAAAACTGAGCTCTTCAACTCGAACATCTCAGGGCTGAAACACATCCTCTATTATCCAGGCAACGATGCCTCTTGCTTTTTAGCAGGGATGCAATTGGTCAATGACACCAAATAACTTTACAGGGCAACTTTTTAAATGTTCCTTCTAGACCAAAGCCTAGGCCTAGCCTTGCAAGACCTGTGACAGCAGCTTCCAAAGGTTCCAAGGTGTGGCCCTTTCCCAGACACAATGTCAAACGCAAAATCTCCTGTCGTGTTACATTTTATATTTTGAAATATGGAAGCATATTTTGAATACTCTTAAGGCATTTATTTATTACAGCATTCTCTGATTTCACATTAGCTTAAAATTGAGTCTTTCCATTTCTCCACTGAGGTGGCCGCCTCAGCATATTACACAACACCTTCTCCCACACTCAGTGTGACCCGCATCCACACGGTCAGCCCCACAGCCAGCCTCTTCGTTTCCCAGGTGAACCAACTACATGTTAATACTGCTCTGCTACAAGGTAAAAGCTCCTAACTCAAACTTACTGGAAAAGGAGTGAAACGTCTGCAAAGTGCTCTTTAAGAAGAGGCACTTTTTGCTTATGAAAAGAAACCAGTGAGTCCTCTAAGGACAATGAAAGTCCTCTAAGGATAACAGGTACTCAATGAACCTTCATCTGATGGGACATAAGTATATGACGATGTCTCAATATCACGACCTTGAGACCTGAGAAACTAGCACCACTGAAGCAGTGATACAAGTCAGGTTATCAGTTGTCGGGCAACGACTTAGGTTGACCAAGGTCAGGTAAGTCTGTGCCACCTGCCAGTGCTTTAAGCTAAACAAGAATTCCAACTTAGTCTCCACTAGACAGTCATGTGTTGCTGAACAACAGGGACACATTCTGAGAATCACGGTTAGGTGATTCTGTCACTGTGCAAACTCCACAGCATGTACCTACACAAGTCGAGATGACAGAGTCGACTGCCCACCTAGGCTACGTGGCATGGCCAATCGCTCCTGGGCTGCAAATCTGCACAGCATGTTACTGTACTGAATACTGCAGGCAACTGGAACACAATGGTAAGTATCTGTGTATCTAAACACATTTCAACATAGAAAAGGGACAGTAACGGGAGGCTGAGGCAGGAGAATGGTGTAAACCTGGGAGGCAGAGCTTGCAGTGAGCTGAGATCCGGCCACTGCACTCCAGCCTGGGCGATAGAGTGAGACTCTGTCTCAAAAAAAAAAAAAAAAAAAAAAAAGAAAAGGGACAGTAAAAATATGGTATCGTAATCTTTAGGACCACCACTGTACATGTGGTCTGTCGTTGACTGAAATGTCATTATGCAGTGCATGACTGTAATTGTATCAATTCAGAAACACTCATTTGCTTCTCTGGGACTTGGTATTCTAAAAAGTATGCTCTGGGGATGAGTATCCAATAATAGTAATAGTCAAAGGTAAAAACAGAAATATTTAAAATGAAAACATTTTCAAGTGTAAGGGAAAAAAATAAAAGGTAAAGTGTAGGTAGGGAAACAAAGCCAACTGTTTCTCCCAGATCAAAGTTTTACTGTTTTGTGAGGCCTTTTATTGGTGAATATAACGCAAACACTTACTGTAAGGGGGACTCCTTTGTAACCACCACCAACAGCAGCAGATAGGGCCTACTTACACAGTGCTAGCGGACAGAAGTATTCAGTTGTGTAGAAAGCTCGCTAAGCTCCACACCAATGGGAAAGAGATGGCTCGGGAGGCACAGACTACTACTCTGTGTGGTGGCCACTGTGTGCCACCTTCTTCCCAGGGATGTGGACTGAGACCTTTGTTAAAACAGTAGAGTACGTTTCAATGTCATGGTCTGAACATTTTCTTCTGTCACTGTGCAAACTCCACAGCATGTACCTACACAAGTCGAGATGACAGAGTCCACTGCCCACCTAGGGCATTACCCGCAGTTCTTGAAATAATTTACTGCATGAATGTTTGGTAACAAATTTTTTTCCACAGTGTAGTTTTTTTTCCTAAAATTTAATTTTTCATTTTTTAGGACTTAAAATAATTATTTTAGACTTATAGGAGAGTTGCAAGGGAAGTACAAGGAGTTTCCACATATCCTCCACCAGCTTTCTCTAATGTTAACATCTCGCATGAGAGTGAGGGATTTTGGAAAAAGAGTGCAGAGGTGACCTGCCCTTCCCTTCCCATTACATCACATCAGAGGGCACATGACATCTGCACATCGCCACGGGTAAGGCTGACCTTCATCACCTGGTTAAGGTGGCATCTGCCACGTGTCCACACTAAGTGACCTTTTCATAGGTGCTTTTTAACGGGAGAGTTTTGTTATTGTACTTATTAGCAAATAGAATGCCACAGAAGTACTCACTTTGATCTTTGGCTCTCCACCAGGCTTGTGACTAACTTGTGGAGCATCTGTGTCCATGTCAACTTCTGCTTTATCTTCAGCTTGTCCAAGAAGAACCTGGGTCCAAGCTCTCAGGCCAGCTTGCAGACGGACGCCCAATATTCTTTCAATCTACAGACAACGTTATACCAGAGAATAGTGTTTCTTCTAAAAGTTAGCTCACAAAGCAAGTTAATTAGAAAGTGGTAGGTGTTTCGGATCAAAGATACACAGTTCCTAACTATAAGCCTTCATCTCTCTCTTCTCAGAATCTCACTTTCTCCCAGCCGCAGATCACTTGTTAGGCTGTGTTCTCCATCTTTGGATACCGAATCACCAATCCTTCACAACCTGTAACCTCTGCTATAAAATATCCTCCTCCCCAACACTCTCCTCTGGCGTGCTCTCTGAAGTTCACCAACGAGAAAAGGAATGGATTGGTAAGCGTGCTTTATGCACACACACCAAACCTTCTACCTGTCCCCGCTCATCTACAGAGATACATGGGTAGGGGCAGAATGTGGCTGGGATTTCTAAACTGGATGTTGGGGAGGGGCAGGGTCATCAGAGGAGGTCACCTGGAGGGCTAGAAAAGGTAACATGAATCATAAGAAAAGCAAGGAAGGGCAAATAGGAAGTTATCAAATATCCAGCAAATAAAGGGAGCACCTTCCCCCCCTCTTATCTCCCTGCTTCCAACTTAAACTTGATGTGAGTGCTGACATGCAGTATCATAATTCGGTTCCTTTTGTGTGTGTGTGACAGGGTCTCACTCTGCCACACAGGCTGGAGTGCAGTGGTGCAATCTCGGCTCATTGCAACCTCCGCCTCCTGGGCTCAAGTGACCTCCCGCCCCAGCTTCCTGAGTGGCTGGGACTACAGGTGCTCGTCACCACACCTGGCTAGTTTTTTTATTTATAGTAGAGATAGGGTCTTGCTATGTTGCCCATACTGGTCTTGAACTCCTGGGCTCAAGCGATCTGCCTGCCTCGGCCTCTCAAAATGCTGGGATTACAGGCGTGATGAGCCACTGTGCCTGGCCACAATTCAGTTCTATCATCAGTTAAATGAGATTTTGGAGGGGAAGTGAACTATCACAGATAATTTCCAGGGAAAAATACTTTTTAGTGACAAACTAATAAACTTACTGGAGGGTAAGCAGAAGAAAAAGGAGGAACACGTAAGCAAATTCTAACCCTTACCTCCATGTCAAGCTTGTTGACCCAGATGGGCAAATTGGAATAGGAGTGCAGATTTAAGTCATCCACTGCTTTCTGGACTCTGTTCAAGATCTCTGAGAATGTCTTATGGTCATACATACAAGTTTCCAAGGAACGGACCTCTAGGTCTATTTTTTCTTCAATGATCAGCAGATCATCCACCTGAAGGAAGAAATATTTAATATTTAAAACACCCACTCACACTCTATTCCTTTATTCTCACACAACGTTCTCCTCAGGTATTATACATTGACAAATGCTCCAGGCAGTTCTTCCATAAGTAGCTAATCCTAGCTGCTGGGGTGAGAACACTAATCCCCACTCGCACGTCCTTGCAGAGGGAAGGAAAATGCATGGAGCCTCCCCAGCTTCTCTTCCCTTACTCCCACTCACGGGAGGGGTGGCCTCTGATGGGTAAATCTGGGAGAAGGAAATAAACGTGCTCCATTCAGCTCCTCCTGTGACTGGTGAGCCAGCCTCGCTGTCGCATGCATCTGGTCTGCTGGCAGCCGCAGGCTCTGGGTAGGTCATTAGCAGGCCTCCATGGCTGCAGACCGAGAGCCTGCTCTGCATTCAGTTGTATCAGCAACAAAACTGCATTCTGCTCTCTGTCAGACTCCTGTGTCCTTTAGCTCTCCACTTGTTTCTAAACTCAGGTTGTTACTTAATGGCCTCCCTGAAGCCCCAGCACCATCTAACAGCCTGGTGAGTGTACAAAGGGTCATCCTCCCTTGCAGCTCACATGGCCATATGCTGCATCAACCATGCATGCCTTCTTCGGGAGACCTAGTGTTTTAGCTGAGTTCGCTATTACCGTGCTTCATTCGTTACCAGGACACCTGAGGATTACACAAGAGCATACCTTTTCTTGGAAGTTGAAGACAGTCTCTGCTAAGCGCTGTACATACGGGTCAAGTTTGTAGGATTCCCACACCAACGCAATGCCTTCTGCGATCAGGGCCTGCACTTCCTTTTTCAAGCCAGCCACCAAAAGCGAAATGGTGTTCCGCTCCTCCACCTTCTCGCAGGTCCGTTCATAGGTACGAACGCTCTCAATCAGTGAGATGGCAAATGGGTAAAGCTGGTTTGCTTGATGGGCTTTGTTCACAATCGCCAGTGGGACTCGGAAACCAAGCCACTTGAGGTTCCGGACTTCTTTGGACAGTGTGATAATCTCAGGAAGAAAGTTAACTTTCAGCTTAAGCACATTTCCAGTTCGGCCCCGAACCCGAGTACTTTCAATAGTGAAAATGCGCCCCGAGACACCGAGGTTGCGCTGCTGCACCTTCCTCGCCCAGTCATCAAAGATCTCCTGTGTGTTGAGCTTCATACGGAAGCTGTCTCCATCCTGCTTCAGCTTCTGCCCCTCCACGTGATTTTCCCAGCCCTTGCCAAGGACGTCTTCCACCCGCTTCATGTAGGCTGTCAGCTGCCTGTCGATCTGTTTAGCCCAGATGATAGACCCCGACACGGGGGGCAAGTCACGAACGTGACTCATCTTACAGGCCTGACTCTGTGGGTACTGGACCTTGAACTTGTCGTGAAGAGACTCGATGTCATCTTTCACACGCTGGATCAGCTGGGTCTGGTATTCGCGAATGGCCCCACGGATGTGAGGCCTGACAAACAGTGCATTAAACCTGGAGAAAATCCTGAACATCTCGTTGGCATTCTTGGCTGTGCCAAGCTGATCTCGAAGGCGAGCAGTGATCCGGGTCTCTACTCTGTCGATCCTCTCATCGTACCTCTTCATCGCAGCCTCCCAGGCTTCCGTGCCCTCTTTGGAAACATCCAGCCCGTCCACTTCCTTGACGTTCTCATAAGCAAGGTTTACTTCCTCAATGGCATTCGCATCTGCAGCATCAAAGAGAACCTCAGCCACTTTCATATCTTGGGGTTCAGGGACCTCTCCTTGATTCTGTTGTGCAACTGCTGTGACCTAAAGGAGAAAGATATGTAATCAAGAAATGCTGACTAATGAAGGCTTTAAAATTTATTTTAAACTGGGCGCAATGGCTCACGCTTATAATCCCAGCACTTTGGGAGAGTGAGGCGTGTGGATCACCTGAGGTCAGGAGTTCGAGACCAGCCTGGCCAACATGCTGAAACCCTGTCTCTACTGAAAATACAAAAACTAGCCAGGCGTGTTGATGCAGCCCTGTAATCCCAGCTACTTGGGAGGCTGAGGCAGGAGACTCACTCGAACCCAGGAGGTGGAAGCTGGAGTGAGCTGAGATCACAACACTGCACTCCAGCCTGGACAACAGAATGAGACTCTGTCTCAAAACAAATAAATAAAATAAACTTTATTTTTATTTTTTATGAGACAGGGTCTCACTCTGTGCAGCCTCTAACTGCTGGGCTCAGGTGATCCTCCCACCTCAGCCTCCTGAAGTGCTGAAATTACAGGTGTGAGCCACCATGCCTGGAAGACTTTTAAAATTCTGTTGTATATACCACACAAAAGCTACCAATTAGTAATACGGATTTTTAAACTTTGAGTCAAACACTTTAGAACCACAACTTAGCAAAGCCAAGTAATATACTACAGAGTATATTTTAACTCTGCACTACAAAGGTTTTTCAGACAATGTGGTTTCATTGGACTAGATTTTTTTTAAGGAAGAATTAGTGAAGAAGAATGAAAGACAGGCCGGGTGCAGTGGCTCACACCTGTAATTCTAGCACTTTGGGAGGCCAAGGAGGATGGATCACAAGGTTAGGGGTTCAACACCAGCCTGGCCAACATGGTAAAACCCTGGCTCTACTAAAAATACAAAAAATTTGCCGGGAATGGTGGCACGTGCCTGTATTCCCAACTATTCGGGAGGCTGAGACAGGAGAATTGCTTGAACCTGGGAGGTGGAGGTTGCAGTGAGCCAAGATCATGCCACTGCATTCCAGCCTGGGCGACAGAGCAAGACTCCGTCTCAGAAAACAAAGAAGAATGAAAGATAAATTCAGAAGAAAAAAAATGTATAAAGAAATTACTCATTTAATTATTTTAATAAATCTCAGGTGTATGTAATTACTATCCATATTTTACAGAAGAGGACTCTCAGAAAAAGACATTAAATAAAGTGTTCCAGTCACAGAGCTACTAAATGGTGGAATTAGGATTTAGAACCCAGGAAGTCTGACTCTAGGGTCCTTGCAAGATGGGGGAAGGGACAAATGGATGGATAACACTAACTAAGATTTGGATGGGCTGGGCGTGGTGGCTCACGTCTGTAATCCCAGCACTTTGGGAGGCCGAGGCAGGTAGATCACTTGAGGTCAGCAGTTCGAGACCAGCCTGGCCAACATGGTGAAACCCTGTCTCTACTAAAAATACAAAAATTAGCTGGGCATGCTGGCTGGCAGCTGTAATCCCAGCTACTTGGAGGCTGAGGCAGAATTGCTTGAACCCCAGAGGCAGAGGTTGCAGTGAGCCGAGATCATACCACTGCACTCCAGCCTGGGTGAAACAGTGAGACTCAGTCTCAAATATATATATATATACACACACACACACACACACACACAAACACACATAAATACAGAATCATTAGATCCTAAGGACAACAGAAAGAAGTAATTTTTCAAAAAACACATTAAAACAATGCTTACGGGCAGGGCGTGGTGGCTCATGCCTGTAATCCCAGCACTTTGGGAGGCTGAGGTGGGCGGATCATTTGAGCTCAGGAGTTCCAGAATAGCCTGGACAACATGGTGAGACCCCTCCTCCACAAACCACCCCCCGCTACACACACAAATAAATTAATAAATTAGCCAGGCATGGTGGGGTGCGCCTATAGACCCAGCTACTCAGGAAGCTGAGGTAGGAGGATTGCTTGAGCCCGGGAGGCAAAGGCTGCAGTGAGCCAAGATCACGCCACTGTACTCCAGCCTAGGTAACAGAATGAGACTGTCTCAAACAAAAACAGGCTGGGCACACTGTCTCACGTCTATAATCCCGGCACTGTGGGAGGCCGAGGCAGGTGGATCACTTGAAGGTCAGTAGTTCAAGACCAGCCTGGCCAACATGGTGAAAGCCTATCTCTACTTAAAATATAAAAAATTAGCCGGGCGTGGTGACAGGTGCCTGTAATCCCAGCTACTCGGGAGGCTGAGGCAGGAGAATCGCTTGAACCCAGGAGGCAGAGGTTGCAGTGAGCCGAGATTGCGCCACCGCACTCCAGCCTGGGCAACAAGAGGGAAACTTCATCTCAAAAAACAAACAAACAAACAAAAAAAACCCACAAATTTTTAGAATGCAAATCGTACCTGCGGCCTCAGGACCCTGACGATAACAGCTCTCAGCTGTTCATGCTGGCGTCTGAATTTCCTCATCTGGTCAAGGCGAGCCTGCAGCTTCCTGTGGGCAGGGTTGATACGCCACACCATCTTCAGATTTTCTTCCCTTTTTCTTTTGACGATGTCTCTCAACAATACCTGGAGTTTCTCATACTCATCATCCCAAGTCTGAAAAACCTCAAAGCATGCTACCATAACCTAGGATATAATTTAAAACATGAGGCTCATTATTAAGACATATTTTCATCTAAATGTCTTGAGGTTAGTTTTCTTATATATTCAAACTTACTTTTTCAAATTCTTCATAAGCAACATGCATCAATTTCCTAGTGCCCAATACTTTGAGTAACTGAGAACTCAAGTCTCTGGAAATTGCCTCCACTAAACGCAGCGCCCTCTGAATAGGATATTTTGTGTTTCGGATCTTTCTCAAATGGGTGAAAATGGCAACAAGCGCCTGTCTTATTTTGTCCAGCTCCGTGGCAGACAGCAAATCATTCAGAGGGAAATCTTTCATCAGAGGATTATAGTCATTCACAGTTTCCAAAGCCTGTTTTAGACCTATATTAACAGAGAAAGAGTTAATGGTTTTCACATAAAGTAACAAAACTAAGTAAACTAAAATATGCAATTACAATGGAACATTTTGATGTTGCAAAAGATCTAGCAAGACAAAAACCATGACACATTTGAAAAAACGTTATTAACAGGATAACCCTAGTGTTGTTCCATTTTTGCTTATTTAAGAGTACGAGCCAACTTACATACACTCTAAAGGCTGAAGGTGGCAGCCTCAGAGAATTTACCTTGCTTTGTTTTGCTTTCTATATCAGCGGCCTCCAACATTTTTGGCAACAGGGACCAGTTTCATGGAAGACGCCTTTTCCACAGACGGTTGGGGGGGCAGGGGGGTGGGTTGTTTCCAGGTGATTTGAGAGCATTGTATTTATTGTGCACTTTATTTCTATTATTTTATTTTATTTTGTTTTTTTGAGACGGAGTTTTGCTCTGTTGCCCAAGCTGGAGTGCAGCGGCGTGATCTCGGCTCACTGCAACCTCCGCCTCCCAGGTTCAAGTGATTCTCCTGCCTCAGTTTCCCAAGGAGCTAGGACTACAGGCGCCCGCCCACACACCTGGCTAATTTTTTGTATTTTTAGTAGAGACAGGGTTTCACTGTGTTATCCAGGATGGCCTTAATCTCCTGACCTCATGATCCGCCCACCTCAGCCTCCCAAAGTGCTAGGATTATAGGCATGAGCCACCGCACCCAGCCTATTTCTATTATCTATTATTATTATTATTATTATTACATACTCACCATAATGTAGAATCAGTGGGAGCCCTGAGCTTGTTTTCCTGCAACTAGGCGGTCCCATCTGGGGGTGATGTGATGGGAGACAGTGGATAGATCATTAGATTCTCATCAGGAGTGCACAATCTACATCCCTCGCGTGCGCAGTTCCCAACAGGGTTTGTGCTCCTATGAGAATATAATGCTGCCACTGATCTGACAGGAAGCAGAGCTCAGGCAGTAACGCTCACTCACTGCTGCTGGCCTCCTGCTGTACGGCCTGGTTCCCAACAGGCTGCGGACTGGTACCAGCCTGGGGGTTGGGGACCCCTGTTCTATATTATTTTAACATTCTATCAGTCACAATTCAGTTTAGAAGAACTAAAATTTTACCCGTGAGAACATTAAAATTTAAGATTTACATTCATGGCTTAATTTAGGTGAATGTATTACTAACTACGGACATGGAATCACGAAAGTGCTTGGATCCTAATCTATGTATTGACTTTCTTTGGCATAAGATCAAAAAACGTATTAGGCAAAACACAAAGGTTTCAGAGGTGTTAAAAAATCAAAGTATACATTTCAGCATAGCGAATGTGCAGGTAATGCGTGCAGTGTGATCTAAGTAACTGGAAGGTTTCCACTTGCAGTTTCCTCTAAGACGTGGGTGCCACACGTTTTTGGGGGAAGTGAGAACACGACAACTGCTACTGTCTTAATTACTTGTTCTAACATGTCTTCTGCGAGCACAGAGTTGAACAGAAATGCCTAATAATGCCTCCTGTCCAAACACTGTAGAGCTAGTACGTGCTCACGCAGCTAAGTTTTAAAGTTTTTAAAAGAATTTAAAAATAATAATAATAATGACTGTGCGTGGTAGCTCATGCCTGTAATCATGGCACTTTGGGAGGCCAAGGCGGGAGGACTGCTTGAGACTAGGAGTTCAATACCAGCATGGGCAACATGGCAAGTCCCCATTTCTACAAAAATTTAAAAATGAGTTGGACGTGGCGGTGCATCCCTGTAGTCCCAGCTACTTGGGTGGTTGAGGTGGGAGGATTGCTTGAGCCTGGGAACTCCAGGCAGCAGTGAGGTATGATCATGCCACTGCATTCCGGCCTGGGCAACAAAGTGAGACCTCCATCTCTTAAAAAAAAATAAATTTTAAAAAGAAATAAAAACAAAACAAAACAAAACAACATCACTGGCACTGTTCTCCACTCAGAAAACTAAATTCATTTTGGCCACTTATCAGAATAGGAAGGAAGACAAAGAAGAGAACGGGGCAAGTAAAAAGAAGAAGAGAAAGCGGTACTGACTAGTTCTTTTTCCACAACCCTCTGGGCAGACAGAACTGCTTTACTGAAACCACCTTCTCGCCTGGCCTGTCAAAAGCGCACCTGACTTTGTGCCAATAGTACAGCCGACTCATGGAGACGACTCATGGGGCCGCGCAGCGGGGAAACGAGAAGGAATCTGTGCTCGCACCTAGAGACTGCTTCACGTTCTTAAAACCCCTGAAGGGAAAGGGGAAAGCTAAGTGTGTAGGAGAATAATTTTCATTACTTGGAACTGAGGGAAAGATAAGATGTGATGTAAAAGAGGAAATCGTTAAAAATGACAGTGCATCTATGAAAACTATAGTTTTCATTTAAATTATCAAGTAAGATCTCATAAAAGCCAGATCCACAACTTACTGATCAGATTATTAGTTCTAGTTGTTACCTGTGTCAGTGTCAAAACTGACGGTGGCATGGAAGCGCTTGCCATGTTTCAAGATATCCAGAGTCAGGAGAACTTCCGGGCTCTCCCGTTTCTCCTGGATGCGGTATAACGCACGTTCCAAGTTTAGCCAAAAACTAATTTCCTGTAAGGCAGTTCCCGATGCAGGATCTCGATCCAGTTTGGTCACCTTTGAAAATAAAATAACATCCAAGGGTATTCACTAAACAAGGTAGAAAAGATACCGTTAACTAAACACACGCATTACAACTCAATTTTATGCTCAATGCTCTATCAGGGTGCTGACTGAGGCAACCTCACACTGTCCCCTGACCATTCCACCTAGACCAAGGCTAGTCCCGCACTGAACAGTCTCAGGACCAAGAAGAGGCACCACTAACACGCTGCCACGTAATTCACCTCACTGACAAAATCCAGATCAGCTTACCCAAAGATATTAAAGAGTAACATATTTTACATAACTTTCAATCCTGTGCTCTTACTTTTTGAATTTCTCGTATCCAGCGGTTGACTCCAGACTGTAACTGATTAAGAAATGTCGGGTCTTCAACCTTATCACCAAAGTCTGTAACTTTCGGCTTTTCTCCACGCTCATAGCACTGTTTTGCAACATTGGTGATGATGGGATGAATCGGCAGGCTGATTTCTGGAATTTCAATATTTTGTTGCAAGTGAAGCAGTCCCATTTCGAGTTCTGCAATCTTCTTTTCAACCGAAGGAGCCATCTTATCACCATCCCTGAAATGACATTGCATACCTCAACATTTAGTGTGCTATTGGTCTCCAAGGAGAGTCTATCATTGCAAGTCTGTCAAATAGCAACGACACACATCCTTATTAATGCACAGGGTTTATATCCCCTTGGTTCACTAGCTTTACCCTCCCAATTCCCAAGTTTTACACCACGTTCTACACTATCTCGTGAACATTAAGTGAAATATAACATTCAAACACACAGAAGAAACTGGTTTTTACCTGTCTGCCTTGCCAGACTCTCTAATATAGGACTTAAAAAAAGGAGCCACCGCATTGCTAATGAAAGAATGCAACGTTTCGTAGGGCGAGTCTTCACTGAGTGTAAGGACCCGGAGCTGAGAAGAGACGGGTTTGTCGGCATCAATCACGGGAGTACGTTTAATGAATGCCAAGCTAAAAAGAAAAATAAAACAAGAAATTAGGCAAGTTACACTCCTAATTAGGCTTATTAACTTAAAAATCATACTAAGAATATACTGAAGTGTCGTTTTTCTAATAGTGAAATGCACTGCTTGTCTTTCTTTAGTACATACGTGAGAGCTACTGAATCAAGGTTATGGTTATAGAACGTGAACAAGCACGAAACCAGGCAAAGTTAACTTGTCTCATACATGGGTTGAATTCATAATATTGGCCTAAAACTAACCTGTCCTAGAAATACAAGTTATGAGCCAAATAGTACTTAAATCTGATCTTACACTAATTTGTAACATTTATTTACTGTACTAAGTAAACACAAGTTGCTCGCTGGTTAAAGTGACAAGAGAGCATTCCAGGCTCCCTTTAGCCTGGTCCTACTCAACTCTTCCTGTTTCACCTCCTGCTATGTATCCTCTTTCCCACCCTGAGACACCACTTAGACCAGATGTCCCATTCCCTAAACACATCATGTCCTTTGTGCCTTTGCTTACGAAATCTATATTCATCTGCTGAAATTCTAACCCTCAAAACTCAATTCCAGTGTGACCTCTTCTGTGGGCTTCCCCTAATCAGAAGCAATCTCTCCAATCTTCATGTTTCCATTGTATTTTGACAAGTATTACAATTAGTTACGTATCTGCCAATCTTTCTCCCAAAGACAAGCTTCTTGAGAACAGGAAGCAGGTTTTATTTCTTTGTGTATTCCTCCATACTGCAGGTTTTATTTGTGTATTACTCTATACCTACTGCCACACCTTGTGCACAACAGGCACTCAAAGTTTGTTAAATTAATGCCTTTAAGGTAATTAATAAAATTTGAATTTTCTAATTCCCTTGCCAGTACTTTATACACAATACTTCATTGGCCAGGTGTGGTGGTTCACGCCTGTAATCCCAGTACTTTGGGAGGCTAAGGTGGGCAGATCCCTTGAGGTCAGGAGTTCCAGACCAGCCTGGCCAACATGGCAAAACCACATCTCTACTAAAGACACAAAAATTAGGCCGGGTGCAGTAGCTCACACCTGTAATCCCAGCACTTTGGGACGCTGAGGTGGGCGAATAACTTCAAAAAGTTAGTTGAAAACTTCAAAACCCCATCTATACTAAAAATACAAAAATTAGCTGGGGATGGTGGTGCATGCCTGTAATCCCAGCTACTCGGGAGGCTGATGGAGGAGAATCACTTGAGCCCGGGAGGCAGAGGTTGCAGTGAGCCGACATTGCGCCATTGCACTCCAGACTGGGCAACAGAGCGAGACTTCGTCTCAAAAAGAAAAAAAAAAAAATTAGCCAGGTGTAGCAGCAGGTGCCTGTAATCCCAACTATTTAGGAGGCTGAGGCAGGAGGATCACTTGAGGCTGGGAGGCAGAGGCTGCAGTGAGCTAAGATTGCCCCACTGCACTCCAGCTCTGGCGACAGAGTAGGACTCTGTCTCAAAACAAACAACCCCAAAAAACTTCATGTAACTGTAAAGTAAATGAAGCTTTCTGATGTAACATATTGAGAAAGAACGAAGTCACAATAGTATTTCTGCCAAAATCGTATAACCTGAATCTAAACATCAGGCAAACCCAACAGTTCCATGAAGCTATTCATTTGCAAATGTCAAACATGTCAGTGTCATATAAGGTACACAAAGGCTGAAGTACTACTCCAGATTAAAGGAATTTAGAGTGACAAGAAACTAAAGTGTGATCCTGGACTGGACTCTGAATCAAGGGAAAATTACTATAAGGGACATCATTGAGACAATCTGAACATGTACTATAATTAGAGAATAATACTGTAGCAATCTTACACTTCCTGAATTTGATCATTGTACTGAGGCTATGAATGAGAATGTCCTTGTTCTTAGGAAATACACACAAGTATTTAGGGATAAAGGAGCATATTGTCTGTAACTAACTATCAAATGATTCAGGGGAAAAATGATAATGCAAAAGTGGCAAATATTAACAACTGATATCTGGGAGTGCTATATACTATTCACGCAACTCTTCTGTAACCTGAGATTACTCAAAGTAAGTTAAAAAAATGCAGAATCAATTATGACATTTACATATTTAAATCTGGATATGTCTACTAGGATACATTAGCACAATCCTTCTGAAAGGTGGAAAATCTGGTAACATGCATTAAAAATTTTAATGTTTTGCATGTGAACTAGTAATGCTGTCTTTAGGATTTATCCTAAAAAGAATCAAACCTGTACATAGAATGTTTACTAGTTATTTGTAATAATGAAAAATCAGACATCCTGTTGTCCCCTGGTGTATGTGGGAAATTGGCTCCAGGATTCCCCTGGGACACTAAAATCTGCAAATGTTAAGTTGCTTATGTAAAATGGCACAGTATTTGCATATAACCTATGCACATCCTCCAGTATACTTTAAGTCATCTCTAGATTACTTATAATCCCTAACACAACATGAAACTATATAGTTGTTACACTAACTGTTTTTTACTTGCTTTCTTATTTTTGTACTATACGTATTGCTTTTTTCCCGCAAATATTTTCTATCTGTGGTTGGTTGAATCTGCAGATGTGGAACCACAGATATGGAGGGCCGACTGTGATCTGAGAGTATTATCAGACATGCTACATATATTATAGCTCGAACAGAAGATAAATGCCATGATATGGCAATTAAAAGGACAATATTTTATAATTTATATTGTCTTGGAAATGCTAATTTGAAGACATGAAATCAAAGACACTGAATTTAAAGACCAGAAATCTTTTGAGCGTTTTCTTTTTTCTTTTTTGAGACGGAGTTTCGCTCTTGTTGCCCAGACTGGAATGCAATGGCACAATCTCGGCTCATTGCAAACTCTGCCCCCGGGGTTCAAGCTATTCTCCTCCCTTAGCCTCCCAAGTATCTGGGATTACAGGCATGCACCACCATGCCCTGCTAATTTTGTATTTTTAGTAGAGACGGGGTTTCTCCATGTTGGTGAGGGTGGTCTCAACCCAACCTCAGGTGATCCACCTACCTCAGCCTCCCAAAGTGCTGGGATTAGAGGCGTGAGCCACCATGGCGGGCTTGAGTGTTTTCTTAATGTGTTTGCCTGAGTCAATTAAGATTTACATTAATTTTAGGCCAGGCGCGGTGGCTCATACCTGTAATCCCAGCACTTTGGGAGGCTGAGGCAGGCCGATCTCCTGAGGTCAGGAATTCAAGACCAGCCTGACCAACATGGAGAAACCCCATCTCTACTAAAAATACAAAATTAGCCAGATATGGTGGTGCATGCCTGTAATCCCAGCTACTTGGAAGGCTGAAGTAGGAGAATCGCTTGAACCCAGGAGGCGGAGGTTGCAGTGAGCTAAGATTGCGCCATTGCACTCCCGCCTGGGCAACAAGAGGGAAACTCCATCTCGAAAAAAAAAAAAAAAAAAAGATTTCTATTAATTTTCTTAGTAAGAATTTCCGAGTTTGAAAAGAAAAAAGATTCATATTAATTCTCACAAATTTATAATCTGAGATAATGGTAATATTCATACTACTCACCTATTGGATTTAACCCCATAATGAATGTCTATGTTGATGTTATAGGAAATGAATTCTTTTTCTTCTTCTCCTTCATCACCAACGTCCTCTACAAATCATAATAAATATATCAAATTAATATCAACATTTCCAATTTCTTATTTATCAACTGTTTAGACAATGACTATCCTCTCCCCACTCCCAACCTGACATATCAACACCTACATGACCTGGCACTATTTTTCCCTTCCCATCCGTTTTTTTCCTCACTCCTGACTTTGCTGTGTGACTCTGGGCAAGGTGGCTGTCTGCGAAGTGGGGTAGTGTGGGCATGCCAGGGCTTCTGCAAGGATAACTGAGTTGGCGCTTGAACGCACTGGAACAGGGCCTGGCCGTGGGCAGTGCTAGCCGCTACAGGCTATGGCCAAGTTCTCAGCGTCTCATCCCAGGAGGCTCATCCATTGTGCTTCAAACACAGAAGACACTTTCCGCCCCTGCTCTCAAGAATATTCTGCTCAGCTGTTCACTCAGCACCACCTGTGTGATGGGCATTTTACTAAGCCCTTTACAGCTATCATATATTCAACCCTACGGAGTTGGTGTGACTATGATTATCCTTGTTTTCTCCTTAAAGAATATCAGTAACTTGCCCACAGACACTTGGGTGGGAAGCAACAATGGGAGAATTCAGAAGTTTGTGATTCCTCGCCACGATGTAGCATGGCCAGTTTTCATCCAGGCCAGGCCCAAGGCAAATCCCAATCGAGAAAACTATCAAGAAACATCCCAGGCTGGGCGTGGTGGCTCACGCCTGTAATCCCAGCATTTTGGGAGGCTGAGGCGGGAGGATCACAAGGTCAGGAGATCGAGATCATCCTGGCTAACATGGTGAAACCCCAACTCTACTAAAAATGCAAAAAAATTAGCCGGGCTTGGTGGCGGGCGCCTGTAGTCCCAGCTACTCAGGAGGCTGAGGCAGGAGAATGGTGTGAACCCAGGAGGTGGAGCTTGCAGTGAGCCGAGATCATGCCACCGCACTCGAGCCTGGGCGACAGAGGAAGACTCCATCTCAAAAAAAAGAAAAGAAGAGAAGAGAAGAGAAGAGAAGAGAAGAGAAGAGAAACATCCCCAGGGTCACCGAGAAGCATTCGTCTAGCCTTGCCCTCTGCTGCACCACAGCACTTAATCTGAGTCTGCTCTGGGTTTGACTTCTGAATGTTATCTTCCTCCTCACCTGTGAGCTCTTGGAAGGCAGAGACCACGCTAGATTCCACACAGTACAACATGCACATGGTAGTCATTTTCAAAAGTTTAAGAAGGCTGGGTGTGGTGGCTTACATCAGTAACCCCAGCACTTTGGGAGGCTGAGGTGTGGATCACTTGAGTTCAGGAGTATGAAACTAGTCTGGACAACATGGTGAAACCATGTCTCAGTTTTTTAATAATAAAATTTAAATTTAAAAAAGCTTACTGGAAATTAATAGTAAGAGAGCCTCAAGAAGCATGTGAACCAAATTTCGAAATTAAAATCAAGATTGAAAACTAGAAAAGTATAATAGAAAATAAACCTCTACATCTAGTACTAATCCACGCGATGCCTAAGCATTCTAGTCAAATTATCTTTGCAATGATGTACTGTATGAAATATATATTGGCAAAAATTACAATCTAATGGAGTGCAGTGGCACAATCTCAGCTCACTGCAAGCTCCGCCTCCCGGGTTCACGCCATTCTCCTGCCTCAGCCTCCTGAGTAGCTGGGACTACAGGTGCCGGCCGCCACGCCCGGCTAATTTTTTGTATTTTTAGTAGAGACGGGGTTTCACCGTGGTCTGGATCTCCTGACCTTGTGATCCGCCCGCCTCGGCCTCCCAAAGTGCTGGGATTACAGGCGTGAGCCACTGCGCCCGGCCGGTTCACCTTTTAAAAGTCATGTAACAAAGGGAAGGCTAGGCGCGATGGCGCACCCCTGTAATCCCAGCACTTTGGGAGGTCAAGGCAGGTGGATCACCTGAGGTCAGCAGTTATGAGACGCAGCCTGCCAACATGGAGAAATCCTGTCTCTACTAAAAATACAAAATTAGATGGATAGCCAGGCATAGGTGCACATGCATGTATTCCCTAGCTATTTGGGGAGGCTGAGGCAGGAGAATTGCTTGAACCCGGGAGGCGGAGGTTGTGGTGAGTGGAGATCAGCACCACTGCACTCCAGCCCAGGCAACAGAGTGAAACTCCATCTCAAAAAAAAAAAAAAAAAAAAAAAGAGGCCGGGCGCGGTGGCTCAAGCCCTGAATCCCAGCACTTTGGGAGGCCGAGACGGGCGGATCACAAGGTCAGGAGATCGAGCCATCCTGCTAACACAGTGAAACCACGTCTCTACTAAAATACAAAACTAGCCGGCGAGGTGGCGGCTCCTGTAGTCCCAGCTAATCGGGAGGACTGAAGGCAGGATAATGGTCGTAAACAGAGAGGTCGGAGCTTGCAGTGAGCGAGATCCGGCACTTGCACTCCAGTCGCGGGCGACAGAGCGAGACTGCGCTCAAAAAAAAAAAAAACAAAAAAAAAAAAAAAAAAAGAAAGAAAGGGCAGTAGCTTTAACAGATCAAGTTCTATTGCTTAGAAGATATGTGACCTTGAGAAAGTCATTTTTCTTTCTCTGGGCTTCAAATTTGTGAGGTGTAAAATGGGCGGTGGAACAGGCAGTAGAATATTGAGTTAGGTGGTCTATAAGGTTTCATTAAGCACTAAAAACTATGAAACCTGGTTATATAGGGTCTGAGCAAAAGCTATTTGCTTCCTTAGTTGTTGTTTTAAAAATCTTGCTTCTTCTGCAAGCATTTTATTTTAATTAATTTATTTATTTAGAGATAATGTCTTGCTCTGTCGCCCTGGATGGAATGCAATGGCTTCATCAGAGCTCACTGCAGCCTTATCTTCTGGGTTCAAGAGATCCTCCTGCCTCAGCCTCCCAAATAGCTGGGACCACACGCTCAAGCCACCACCTTCAGTGGATTTTTAAAACATTTTTTAGAGATAGGGTCTCTCTATGTTGCTCAGGCTGGTGTCAAACTCCTGGGGCTCAAGAGATCCTCATGCCTCGGCCTGGCATTACAGGAATGAGTCATTACCCCCAACCCTTGCTTCCTTAGTTTTAAGATGAGACAAATACAAAATTCACACTAAAGAGTATAAAATACTAGTCTATCTGGCCAGGCGCAATGGTTCATGCCAGTAATCTCAGCACTTTGGGAGGCCGAGGTGGGCAGATCACTTCAAGTCAGGAGTTCAATACCAGCCTGCTCAACGTGGTGAAACCCCATATGTACTAAAAATTCAAAAATTAGCTGGGTATGGTGGTGGGCGCATGTAATTTCAGCTATATGGGAGGTTGGGGCGAGAGAATTGCTTGAACCTGGGAGGTAGAGGTTACAGTGAGCTGAGATCAGTCTCAAAAAAAAAAAAGTGTACCTATCAAGAGAACAATAATTATTCCAAATTATTGTTTTGGATATATTTGAATATAATTTTAGGAAGAGGAAGGAGTAGGCGGCAGAACATTCTAGTATGCCAGATACTTGCTATTTTTTAAAATGACCATTAAAAAAACTAAAGAAATCAACCGATTTTTCTAACCACTCAAATGTGGCTAGACCACAAGAGAAATCACATTGCCTGAAAGCAGCCACACGATTACAACCTGTAAAATGCAAGCAGAGAGAATAAAGAACTATCTCCAAACTGAAACAGCTGTCAAAGTAGTGCGATGATTTTCTCCCTCAATCTTCTGAACTTTCCATAACATTGCTCTACCACGTATATAAAATATGCCATCAAAATAACACCAAAACAATACACAGAAAATAAAATTAACATTCTATAAAGATCAAAGGAAATCACTGATGCAACTAAAAATATGGCTTTTTTAACTCTGAATCATTTCTTCCCCCCCCATAAAGAGTCATCACTGGTACAAATAAAATAACGCAGAAATCGTGCAGTCAGGACACAGCATCTGAGCATCTGGCCTGCACTTCCTGATGCAAACCGGGTTAGGGGAACTAGGCGCCATTCCAAGAGATGAGTCACTGCTGTGTGGCGAGCGGTCTAGCTCTGTACTGGGAATACTGCAATGCAGTAGAATCTGCCTCAGCTCAGGAAGGCACACCCGATGACATAATCCTCAAACAATGATCATGCAAATAGATATTCCCTGCTGCTTTGTTCAATTCTAACTTCTCTTGATAATAACTTATGGAAGTCGCTATGAATCAGTCACAGAAAACATCTTGGACAAGTCTTTTTGTGTATATTCCCTATATAAAGACACGGATCAAACACAGTTGAGTATGTCTGACTCTCATTTACAGTCACACAATTTAGGACATTGTTTCAAAAACTGCCATCAAATAATAATCTGACATTCTACTTTTCTTTCTTTCTTTTTTTTTTTTTTAAAGTTATTCAGAAGAGGAAAGACACTTGATTATTAATTCTTAATAACAAAGAGGCTGTTAACCCTGTTATATTTAGAAGCTTACATACAAACACAATCTGCAAGTTTGATTAGTTAATATCGCTTTCAGTAAAATTTGAATCCATTTCCTTATGCTTGGCAGTTACTAGTTGATACAAAGTTACTCTTAACATGTAACAGACCAGTACTGTACTATCTGTCCATGCAGTCGAAGAATCAAAGTACTGGGCCTGCTTCATGAGCTCCTTCCCTGCAAGCTACACTGACACATTACAACAACTTGTGAACACTTTCTTGGTCAACTTCTGAGAGTTTATTGAATTTTTAGAGATGTTCAAAATGGCATTTAGCACTAATGTGTGTATACTTTTATTCAAAGACAGTTTAATGTATTTCAAACTACTAGTAATTTGTATCATTCAACTATGAATTATGTAAGTATTACATCTGTTTTATTTTTTTTTGAGACACGATCTCACTCTGTCACCCAGGCTGGCGTGCAGTGGTGCAATCACAGCTCATCACAGCCTTGACCTCTCTGGGCTCAAGTGATTCTCCTACCTTAGCCTCCTGAGTAGCTGGGATTACAGGTGTGCATCACCACACCTGGTTAACTTTTGTATTTTTTGTAGAGACAGGGTTTCTCCATGTTGCCCACGCTGGTCTTGCTCCTGAGCTCAAGTGATCCGCCTGCCTCAGTCTCCCAAAGTGTTGGGATTACAGGCGTGAGCCACTGCACCCAGCCAGCATTATGTCTCAATGAAATATAAAAACTATGCAATTTCGATTACTTTAAGAACTATATCGGCCGGGCGCGGTGGCTCAAGCCTGTAATCCCAGCACTTTGGGAGGCCGAGACAGGCGGATCACGAGGTCGGGAGATCGAGACCATCCTGGCTAACACGGTGAAACCCCGTCTCTACTAAAAAAAATACAGAAAACTAGCCAAGCGAGGTGGCGGGCGCCTGTAGTCCCAGCTACTCGGGAGGCTGAGGCAGGAGAATGGCATAAACCCGGGAGGCGGAGCTTGCAGTGAGCTGAGATCCGGCCACTGCACTCCAGCCTGGGCGACACAGCGAGACTCCGTCTCAAAAAAAAAAGAACTATATCACCCTCGACTGGGCTCAGTGGCTCATGCCTGTAATCCCAGTAGTTTGAGGGGCCAAGGTGGGTGGATCACTCAAGCTTAGGAGTTTGAGACCCATCTGCGCAAGACGGTGAAACCCAATCTCCACAAAAAATACAATTAGCAGGGCGTGGTGGTGCATGTCTGTGGCGGGAGGATCTCTTGAGCCCAGGAGACCGAGGCTGCAGTGAGCTGAGACTGCACCACGGCACTCCAGCCTGGGTGACAGAGCAAGACCCTGCCTCAAAAAAGAATGATACGGCCCTCTCCTGAGTAGACAGGGCACACCCTCTCAAAGTTTGGTGAACGGGCAGTTGGAAAAGGGACAAAGCACACTGGTAAAGTGCCAGGTGAGGCTGCCCAACTCCTGCACCCTTGCTCATTCACTCATGTACTCTTCCTTTCAAACTTTCTCCCAGCCAGAGAGCAAATCTCTTCCTGGTCTCGAAGCCATTCATTTCCTTTGGCCCACGTGTACCACCAAATTGCATGTTAAATGTTCCTGGGGTTCTCTTTATCTTTTGTCTTCTTTCCCTTTTAAAATTCCAAACATGGGCTGGGCACAGTGGCTCACGCCTGTAACCCCAGCACTTTGGGAGGCTGAGGCGGGTGGATCACCTGAGGTCAGGAGTTTGAGACCAGCCTGGCCAACATGGTGAAACTCCATCTCTACTAAAAATACAAAAATTAGCCAGACATGGTGGCACATGCCTGTAATCCCAGCTACTCAGGAGGCTGAAACAGGAGAATCACTTGAACCCAGGAAACGGGGGTTGCAGTGAGTGGAGATCATGCCACTTGCACTCCAGCCTAGGTAACAGAGCAAGATGCCGTTTCAAAACAAATAAATAAATAAAATAAATCCCAAACATACTAATAACACATTATTCTGGTCAATCACTATTATACATGGCCTCCCTTTTTTTCCTGCCTTAGTCTTTCCCTTTCTTGTCTCTGGTGCTTTCTCTTGTCACATGGACTTCCACCTTTTCATCCTCCTGAGGGGCCATGACTTCTTCACCATAACCACTCCCTGCTCTGGTACAAGGCTCAGAACATGGTGAGAAAGAGCATTCTTCTCAACCTGAAGACTTCCCTGTAACATCATTAGGAGTATGAAGGGAGCACGAAACCCCATATAATATTTATATTTAATGTAAACTGGAGTTCATTTTGATATTTCCAGAAACGAAAAGAGAAAAAATTTTTAAAAACCTAGCAGGTTATTAACACCTAAGGAACTTAAGACTTGGTACTTTTCAAGTTACTACTAATTCAAAAGAAATGACAGATACCAAGGCACTGCAGAGACGAGTGTTTAGCTTTCAGAACCCTCCTCAGAACATCCTTTTCCCAACTGTGTCTTAAAATCCTAGGGTTTTGGTTTCCTCACTCACGAAGGATGAGGGCTGGACTAAATCTCTCTTGTTGCTCCCAATCTGACATTCTCCAATGCTGACACACAATTCTCATCCATGTTTACTTTTTAAAAAAAGTGATAACTGTTTTCCCTTTGCTGTACATAAATTTCACTTAGCATGCTACACTGCATGTTCAAATTTATCTTGCTGCAGACCATGTCCCCCACAGTGTGCCGGCATGGGGCAGTAAGAGCCTCCCTGACGTGCGGATACCACTGAGTCCAGAGCCTGGTAGCTAGGTTTGTTCTCTCCTTTTGAACTGGAGGCCCCTGGTGCAAACACGCACTGCCAGATCTTCGGTCAGGCCAGGAAGCATCTGAGTCTGCTCCCCGTCTCTGTGTCTGCTGGAGCTGGAGGTACTGGAGCAACACTGTATGGCCTGTATCTGGCACTGTTCAATCCAGATTTTACTTGGGACAGAAAGAAGAACTGAGCGCCCTAGAACAAACTAGGTCACAGGGATCAAGACGAGTTCTACTCAGTGAATATGGATTACAGTAAACTGAAGAAAGAAGATTTCTAAATAAAATGTTTCACTATAAAGCTGCTTTAGGGCCGGGCGCGGTGGCTCAAGCCTGTAATCCCAGCACTTTGGGAGGCCAAGATGGGTGGATCACAAGGTCAGGAGATTGAGACCATCCTGGCTAA
>NW_016810565.1:3187652-3201123 GCF_001698545.2 Rhinopithecus bieti
AAAAAAAAAAAAAAAAAAAAATGGCTGCTTTATAAAGAAGGTCTTGCAGAAGCCATCAGCACAATTTTCCACTTAACCAGAAAACATTTCTCCTCTAAATGCATGAAACCATGTTGATATGTTGTGTTGGAGATTACACTGATTAAATTACATTTCTTCACCCTTTAGAATTAAATCCTCAGGCTAGATGTCACGGTGTACGCCTGTAATTCTGGCACTTTGGGAGGCTGAGGTAGGAGGATCACTTGAATCCAAGAGTTCAAGACCAGCCTGGGCAACATGGGGAGACTCTGCCTTTACAAAAAATAAAAAATGAGCCAAGCGTGGTGGTGTGTGCCTGTATACCAGCTACTAGGGAGGCTGAGATGAGTGGATCGCTTGAGACCAAAGGTTGAGGATGTGGTGAGCTGAGATTGTGCCACTGCACTCCAACCTGGACAACAGTGAGACCCTGTCTCAAAATAAAAAAATTCCAGGTCTCAAATACTGCAGTGTTAAACAAACAAGTTGGGTGTGGTGGCTCACACCTGTAATTCCACCACTTTGGCAGCTGGAGGTGGAAGTATTACTTGAGCCCAGAAGTTCGAGATCAGCCTGGGCAACATGGTGAGACCTCATCTCCATAAAAAAATGAGAAAATGAACTGGGAGCCCAGGAGGCCGAGGTGGCAATGAGCCATGATTGCGCCACTGCACTCCTGCCGGGGTGACAGAGCGAGACCCTGTTTCAAACAAAACAAAACGGTCTCCCCACCAAAAACAAACAACCCAAACTACACACGCTCATACAGACCAACCAACCTAGCACCTGATTCCAGGCAGGTCATGAACAAGCTGGAGAGCACAGACAAGTCATGGAAACGTCAGTTCCATCAGCTGCAAACTGAAGTATACCCAACCAACGGGGATATACAACCAAAAAATGGTCCTTGAAGCAAAAAATGCTACAAAAACATCATTAACATAAAATGGCTCGTTAATTAATGAACACCTGTTTTGTCACCATACTGTTAAGTACACGATGAGGAAGATAATTTCCTACCAGCCAGGAACTACAGAAAGGTTTCTCTTTTTAAAATGAGAGCTATAACTTAACAATCCCCTTTTCCCACAAACTCTCCAATTCCTCAGTGTCAAGATAAGTTGTTAAGTTCACATTTATTCTATACTTTGAGGAATGCTGTACTTGATTTATTTTAGAGATAGGGTCTCACTCTGTTACCCAGGCTGGAGCAACGTGGTATGATCCTAGTTCACCATAGCGTGAAACTCCTGGGCTCAAGCAATCTTCTCCAGTACCTGGGACTACAGGCATGTACCACCATGCCTGGCTTATTTTTTAATTTTCTGTAGAGATGGGGTCTTGCTGTGTTGCCCAGGCTGGTCTTGAACTCCTGGCCTCAAGTGATCCTCCTGCCTTGGTCTCCCAAAGTGCTGGGATTACAGGTGTGAGCCACTGCACCCAGCTCAATGCTGCACTTTAACTACAAAAGTGTATCACTAGCTGGGGTAGTTAAAACAAACAAACAAATAAAAAATATATATAGTTTCACATAAAAATGTTTCCATATTCAATTACAAGTGTTTGGATACTTCCACAAAAAAAGTGGAAGGAATAAAATAAATAAAAGTAATTTCTGCTGTTCATTAAATTACATGACTTCATTGTTGGTGATCTTTATTCAGTTTAAATAATTCAGCTCTGTTTTCTAAATTAATGCAAGCCTGTCTTTTCACTGTAATTAACCACTGGATGCACATATTTGATTAAATGTACAAACGCCAAAGCTAACTCATAAAAGCCACCGAGAAGAAAGCCCTCCTACCAGAAGTGCCGGGTTTCTACTTATAGCTAAGGTGTCCTAGTGTAGCCAGGCTGCTAATAAGACAAAGAGACCATCTATCATAAAACTGGATTAACTTTAAAATCTTTCCTTAGGTTTTTGTAAGTGAAAAATAAACTACAGACAGGTTGAACTGGTAGAAATACTTCAAGGATTGTTATAAATACAGAAATGAGGTAGGATTTCAATTTTAGATAGTCTCATTCCTTAGTCAACTTTCAAAAGTGCAAGTCATTATGGAGCCAAGATTTGGATACCTGCATATCTGTTTTGCTGAAAGAAAAAAACGTACCCATAAGAAAACACAGAGACAATTTGTACTAAATAGTGTACTACATAAACATAGTCCCCCACCCCAATAATTTTAGCAACATCCAATTTTAAGATGCCTGGAAAAAGTGAATTACTGGTGATCACTCTAGAAGCAAAGTATAAAACTTAAATTTTTTTTTCATAAAAAGAAACGGTGACTCAAGGTAAAAAACTAAAATAAAATCACTGATTCTAACACATAAACTATGCAATAAAAATATCAAAGATTAGCCATGGTCAAGCTACTCAAAATACAATTAACTTTAAAAATGCAGATTAAAATATATTTTAATAAAATAACGAATAGGCACTGAAAATGACCACAAACACATAGACCAAAATGCTGACAGTGATCACATCTGGGTCAAACAATTCCCAGTGATTTTACTTTAGCTGTATACTACATTTTCTACAATGACTATGTATGTTTTGGGGAAAAAAAAAAAAAGTAGATGAGTTAATTTTTTTTTAACTCTTATGGCTTCCACTCAGGAATACGTAACCCCAAACATCCCAGTAAACCACCCTCAACAACATTAATACTCTAAATATGCTCAAATGGTTTATTTGCCTTGAACATTCCATGTGGATATCAGAAAAAAATATTCTTTTACACTCTGCTAATCTCTGGCAGGAAACCAAGGCTACAGGGAAGCATCTTCTGAGTAAGAATAGCCTTTGAAAGAAACAAACTATCAGAAACACAGTGTGTGTTAAGGATGGGGCAGACAGTACAAGTTCTCTTA
This sequence comes from Rhinopithecus bieti, assembly GCF_001698545.2. NCBI lineage: Eukaryota > Metazoa > Chordata > Mammalia > Primates > Cercopithecidae > Rhinopithecus > Rhinopithecus bieti. Next base: position 3,190,554 of record NW_016810565.1, read on the forward strand.
CTGGCAGAACCATAGTTTTTTGAAATTTTAAGAAGCTTGTTGGCAAACATTTTTAGACAATCTCCAATCCCTAGAAGCTAACCTTGGACATCATCCTTGGGAGCTTAGATGGAGATGCCACACCCAAAATGGTTGTAATGGGCTACAAAGTGGTTGTAATGAATCCATGAGAAAGCCTGCCTGCAGGCAAGCCCCAGACTTAGAAGAACTTAATCTTGCTGGTGGGTGATCATTATTTGAGGAGACAGTTGGAATACGCTAACTCTTGCCTCTTCCCCCCGCTAGAAGCCTAACCTGAACCTTTTTTTTAAATCTGTAAAATTAGACTCAAATATTACAGGGTTATCATTAGGATCATCGAAGCATTAAACAAATATGAGGTATGATCAGTGAAAACAAGCAGTGGACAGGGAAGTGAGATACTGAGTCTAGTCTCAGGACTAGGATTAGCTGGTGACCTTGGGTGAAATCACTTAACCTGAGCCTCAGTTTCCTCAGGTGTAAAATCAGGATACACTCGTTCAGCAAGGATGCTGTGAAAGCATCTACCTGCAACAGTGATGCTCGCAGGCCCGGGGCTGGCACCGTCGCTCTGTGGGCCTCGGCCTCTTGGTCCCCACAAGGCAAGGCTGGGACACCCGCCCGACCTCCTCCAGAACCAGAACCCCGGCTGCCCCCGGCTCCGCAGGTCTGCCCCCGACACATCCCTCCTGAAGGCCGCTTGGCCTGGACACAAATCGAAACCGAAAAGCTCATGTGACACTGGAGGCAGGGATGCGGCCTCGCCCGCGCTCAGCCCAGGGAGACGCTGTCTCCACCCAACTCGGCCATCTTGAGAGGCCCGAGCAGACAAAGCGACCCCATTGTTTTAGGTGACGGCAGACGGGGACTCCTCTCGCCTCCCCGCGACGAGGAGCGGGGCGACCTGGGGGCTCCGGGCCGGGCAGTGGGTGTGGCGAGGGCGAGCCCCGGGTGCCGCGTCGGCCTCTGCGGGGCGTCTGCGGCCCTGGTGACCCGGCCGGAGGGACGTCTGCGGCCGCCGGGCTCTGCCCATCCTGGGGTCATCTGCAGCCACCGGGATCCTCCCATCCCAGGGACATCTGCGGCCCCGGGGAACCTGGCAGCCCCTGCCCTCCGCGAGACTTGGCCCTGGCGACCCCGCCCTCTGCGGCCCTGCACCTTTGAGCGTGGAGCGCTCCACCAGCACCGTGTGGACCTGGGGATCCGAAAGGAACTTGCGCATCTGCTCCAGGGCGCTCTTCTCCTCCAGCGCCGCCTCCAGCGCGGCCGGCGCCTCGCCGCCGTCCTCCAGCAGCAGCGGCACCAGCTTGCGCAGGTGCTTCTGCAGCACCGACACGTCCGCCACATTCTGCACCGCCGACACTTCTAGGCCGGCCGAGCCGTCCTCGCCGCCGCCGCCCCCGGGCTCCGACATGGCGCCGCGCTCGGGACCCTCCAGGAGCGATGAGAAGGCGGCCGCGACTCAGCGAGACAGTGAGCAAGGGACAGATAACAGCCGCCAGAAGCAGACCGTCCGCTAGCCCCGCGGACTAAGGAAGCCGGAGCCGCTCCGCCCCCTAAGGCCACCCACTGCAGGCTGCCCCGCCCGCCCGCGGCGCAGCGCGCCGCAGCCACCCGCGCTCGCTCACGGCCTTGGCGTCATGGCGTCGCGCGTGCGCAGGGGGCGGGCCCGGCGATGTCGCCGCGCGGCTTTCTGGGACTTGTAGTCTCCGCGCTGGGCGGGGCCCGCATCCACCGCACTGCGAGTTCTAGAGATGCGGACTTGGCTCCACGAGGTTGGTCCAGGGCCGTGTCTGTCTTCTTCACTGCTGTGGACTCAGCGAATAGCACACAACCAGAGAAACTTTATAGTGAATGAGTGATGTTACTGGCGAGAGCTAACGTTTAGTGAGCGCTTAGCCTGTGCCCGGTGTTGTTCTAAGCTCTTAACCTCTCATTAATGTTCTCTCACTGAATGAATGAATGACTACATATCAGGTACCAAAATATAGGCACGACAGATGTGTTCTTAGATATAGACAGGGAGATTGAGGATACTTTTCAGAGGGGGAGGAGATGAGGGGCGTGCACAGAGGGTCCCATTGCCAGGCTGGAAAGGGACAAGTGGGGAGGGGGCCTTCAGGGCAGTGTAAGGTTAAGCCAGTAATGACACCTTCACTGGAGGTAAAACCAAGCTGTGATGGGATCTGGTTCCTGATGACAAAAATCACTGTCCCCAAGGTCGCTATGAGGACCAAGAGGGAGACCTACTGAGAACAGCTACCTCCAGCTGTGGTGCTCCTCCAGCCACCTAGACCTGGCACTGTCATTGTGGGCCTCAGTATCTGAGTCCCTGCAAGGCAGGGGCTGGGTTGCCTGCTCGCCAAGTTTCCCCCTAGTTCTGACCCACCACCACCTCCTCCCCTACACCATGACTACATAAGGGCCAGAATCCAGGCTGCCCAGCTGGGTGCGGTGGCTCACGCCTGTAAACCTAGCATTTTGGGAGGCTGAGATGGGAGGATTGCTTGAGGTCAGAAGTTCAAGACCAGCCTGCTCAACATAGTGAGACCCCCATGTCTGTATATATTTAAAATTAAAAATTTTGTAAAATAATAAAAAAATAGAATCCATGCTGCCCATATTTGTAGTTTAGAGATGGCAGGTTCTTCTAAGGGGTAGTAATTGGCCTTTGAAAGTTCACATTCATAACTTCTTTCTTAAGTTGGGTGGAGAGAGGGAAGCAATGGCGTTTTTTTTGTTTTGTTTTGTTTTTTTCTTAACAATAAAGTGCACTGTCAGAGTGCTGAGTCCTGATTGGTGGAATGATGATGGTATGATCTGATTCTCCCAAATCATCTTTGAAAAACTGTGAAACATACAATAAGCTTATTCCTTGCCTAATTACCGGTTGCTGGGTCCCAGGGGGTTGCTGGAACACGGAGACTAATCAGATGATTCTTGTCTTTAAGGAGCATGTGAAAGAGGGGACAGATTAATACCCCATCTTCCTGCTCTCCATCAGTCCACCTGGTGTAATGTGCCCAAGCAATTCTGAATAATCTTCCCGGAAAAAATAAATAGGCGACTGCAATGAATTTGTGCAATGATCCTAATGGTAATGAATAATAATAACACACCACTGACAGCGAACGCTGAGTGCTTGCTGCGTGCTAGGCACTATGCAGAGGGTTTCCCCTCACATGTACTTTAGGGGTAGAAACAGGGGCAAAGAGGAAACTCTATTAGGTGCAGGTCAGTGAACTCTGAATGGGCCATCCACCATCGGAGACTCAGAAACCCGCAGGGACCTAGCTGATGGGCAGGCTGCATGCCGGCTGCACCGTGAGTCAGCACCAGGCTGGCAGACGCAGCCACTCGGGGATCCAAAGGACTCAAACATCTGCAACCTGGCCCCAGGCCAAGAGAACAAACTGCAGGCTCTGGATTTGCCGCCCTGTAGAATAGGCTCAACATGAAACATGTTTGTTATTTCTAACTGGATGGGAACTGAAGGAACCTGAACAATCAGTGTACAAGGATTCATAAATGGACCAAACATGCTTGCTTTTTGTTCTTGAAAGATGTTTGTTGTATTTAATATATAATGAGAAGAGCGGTCAACACTGCCTGGGTGCTGAGCACTTTAAGTGCATTACCTGGGTGGCTGGCTGGGCTGTGCCATGGCTGAAGGGTGTGGGCAGCTTCTTTCGAGGTGCTCCTTCTGCCTCCTGGCGCAGGACTCTGGCTCCAGCACACCCCAAGCTGACCCTGGTGGGGGTAGGGCCCCTCACCCAAACCTGGCCTTTCCCATCTCTTGTTCTGCTGCCTCAGCTTTCTCCTGTCTGTGGTAGAGTCTGCTCGGACAGACTCTGGGCAGGGTAGGGGGCAGGGCGAGCTGGAGAGAGAATTCGTTCTAGGTTGATGTGGGATGATAGTGGCTGGTGGGGCACTTGTATGCTATTGGAAACCAGTGATGAACTGTCTGCATGGATGAGATCCCATCCATTCCCACCTTCTCTTCAAAATACCATACACAGCGTCTCCTCGAGTCCAAGTTTCAAGTCGGGTGCCCAGTTTCATACCATCCTTCCTCTCCCTCTCCCAACCCTCGGGCAGGACCAACGCCCTCAGAGGAACCACTGCTGCCCCAGCCCTTTTGGGCTCTATGCCCAGGATCTCCCCTCCACTCCCTGAAAATTCCACATTGGGCCAGGTGTGGTGGCACACACCCTTGGTCCCAGCTACTCAAAAGGCTGAGGTGGAGGTCGAGGCTGCAGTGAGCTGTGATCTCACTACTGCACTCCAGCCTGCAGGACAGAGTGAGACCCTGTCTCTAATAATAATAATAATAATAAATAATTTAAAGAAAAAGAATTTCCATCTTGGGCTCATTCGTTCATTCATTCATTCATCCCCACTTGTGACAGCAGGGAGGTCTAAGCTTCTCGGGCTTGTTAGCACCAGCAGGGCCTGGACCAAAGTGTGCACTTGGTTGGTGGGTGTGAACTAATGCCTTACCTTGAGGAAGGGGCGCTAGCGGTGGCCGTGAGGACACGGGGTGCACTGTGGATCAGGACCTTCCTGGCCACATCTCTGGGGCTGTCAGGGTGCTGCTGGAGGGCAAGGCTGGCACTTCACAGGGTTCGCAGGGCTACAGGACGCTTTCTGCGGAGGCTCATTCCAGGATCCACCCCTTTCTGTCTTGATCCCTTGTCAAATGAGCTTCAGGGTGAGACTTGAGCCAGATCTGGTTCCTGGAGGCTTTGACCCCAGCCGGTTGGAGTTTGAAGCGCGTCATGAGAACAGAACGGTCTCTTGGCGCCGTCTAGTGGCAGAGGAAGACGTGTTGCATGGAATTTTCTTCTGCTTGTAGAGGGCCCACCTCCCCAGCCTGCTGCCCATCCATCCTGGTGACCCCAGCAGGCTCACCTTCCCAAGGTCACCTGGCTTGCTTGTCCAGGGTCACAGAACAAGTAAGGACGATGACCAGAACGAAAATGCCAGCCTGCACCTCACTGCCCACGGGGAAGACGTTAGTGAATCTTGTCTCTACCTGGGCAGACAATTCCCACCTGGCTCTCCTGACCCCTGGATTAACCCAGGCTGCCTGCAGACGCTCAAAACCTCTGACACCGCCCTGAAGTTTCCCTCTGGTGGTGTGTGGCCCCTTCTCTTACCAAAAGCTGTCGGTGTCCCCAGCCAGGACCACTACTCCCTGGGTGTGCTGGGCTCCATCTCCTCTCAGGGTATCACCTCTAAAATTCTTCCCTTGCTCCCAGATGTTCTCTCTCCCCCCTAGATTTTTTCCACTGCTATCGGAGCTATTCTATCCCTTCTTTAAAATGAAAAAAAGGAAGCCCTACCGTAGCCCACTGCCAGCACCTTTCCACTGCCTCGCTGCCCTTTCTAGCAAAACTCCTTGAGAATAAGCATATGTGGGCATTGCCTTTCCCACCCCATCCCCACACTCATGGACAGGCACTCTTGGCAAGGTCGCCAGTGGCTTCCGTGTGGCCAAATCCAGCGACCAGTTCTCAGTCCTCATCTTGCTTGACCCGTGGACACAGTGATGCAGCCGGCACTCCCTCCTTCTCTGAATACCACCTTCACCTGGCTTTTGGTGGCCGCACTCTCCAGATCCTCCTCGTCACCAAGGTTCCTTCTCCAGTCTCCTCTGCTGGATCCCAGTCTTTGCGACCTCTAAAGGTTGGAGGGGCCCAAGCCCCTGGCTGCTTTGTGTTCTATCAACGCCCTCTTCAGCGCCCCTCTAGCCTTGGATTTCTTTTTTCTCTTTTCTTTTCTTTTCTTTTCTTCCCTTTCTCTCTCTCTCTCTCTCTCTCTCCTTCCTCCCTCCCTCCCTTCTCTTTCTTTCTTTCTTTCTTTTTTTTTAGATGGAGTTTCGCTCTTGTTGCTCAGGCTGGAGTGCAATGGCACGATCTCCACTCACCGCAACCTCTGCTTCCCGGGTTTAAGCGATTTTCCTGCCTCAGCCTCCCGAGTAGCTGGAATTATAAGCATGTGCAAAATTAGTACCCAGCTAATTTTGTATTTTAGTAGAAATGAGGTTTCTCCGTGTTGGTCAGGCTGGTCTCGAACTCCCGACCTCAGGTGATCCATCCTCCTGGGCCTCCCAAAGTGCTGGGATTACAGGCGTGACCCACCGCACCCGGACCTTTTCTTTTTTTTGAGACAGGATCTCACTCTTGTCAACCTAGCTAGAGTGCAGTGGCACAATCATGGCTCACTGCAACCTCAACCTCCCAGCCTCAAATGATCCTCCCACCCTGAAATGATCCTCCCACCTCAGCCTCCTGAGTAGCTGGGACTACAGGCACATGCCACCATGCCTAGGTAATTTTGTTTGTTGTTGTTATTTTAGTAGAGATGAGGTATTGCCAAGTTGCTCAGGCTGCTCTCAAATTCCTGGGCTCAAGGATCCTCCTGCCTCAGCCTCCCAGAGTGGTGGGATTACAGGCATGAGCCACTATACCCGCCCAAGTCTTCCTTGGATTTTCAATACAGCCATGCGTTGACTCCCAACCTTAGAAGGTGGTGTTCTACTGTTGTTGGGTGGAATGTTCTAAGAAATGTCAATTAGGCCATGTTGGTTGAAAGTGTTCAAGTCTTCAATATCCTTATGGGCTGGGCATGGTGGCTCACGCCGGTAGCCCTAGCACTTTGGGAGGCTGAGGCAGGAGGATTGCTTGAGACTAGGAATTTGAGGTTACAGTGAGTCATGATTGCACCACTACATTCCCGTCTGGGTGAGAGACCCTGTCTCTATTTTTTAAAAAATAGTAAAACAAATATTCATTTAGTACATTCTAACTTAAAACATTAGAAACACTGATAATTTTTTTTTTTTTTTTTTTTTTGGACAGGGCCTCTCACTCTGTCACCCAGGCTGAAGTGCACTGGCACAATCTTGGTTTACTGCAACCTCCACCTCCCAGGTTCAAACGATTCTCCTGCCTCAGCCCCCTGAGTAGCTGGGATTACAGAGGCATGCCGCCATGCCTGGCGAAATTTTTTTTTTTTTTGTTATTTTTAGTAGAGACTGGGTTTTGCCGTGTTGGCCAAGCTGGTCTGGAACTCCTGACCTCAAGTGATCTGCCTGCCTCGGCCTCCTAAAGTGCTGGGATTACAGGCATAAGCCACCACGCCGGCCAGGGCCAAGCATCTTCTCTGGGCCCTGGTGAGTTGCCACGCTCCTTTCTAGTTGGATCAGCTTCCCACATTTTATCCTTTGCACTTCCAGAGTTGCAAAATATCTCCCAGAGTTCCTTTTGTGTGAGGTTTTTTTTTTTTTTTTTTTTTTTTGCTGGCATCACACTCCCTAGGACATCATCATCCTTCTCATCTCAGCTGTTTCCTTATTTATGTGGACAGGCTGCCCTCACTCCACCCCTCTGGCTGCACTGCTGGAGTCCCCACTCAACCCCTTTGGCTGCACTGCTGGAGCCCCTGGCCGGTGGCAGCGTCCACCTTCACTCCCGCAGCTGTTTCCTCTTATGACCTCACTTATATTTGATTGGAATGTTCGCTCCAGGGCTATCACATTTTATTTCTTTATCACACATTCACCTCTGTGGGTCAGTGATGTAATTGACCATGGATCATAACGTCGTTTATGATGCAGTGATTTGTGGACTGAAGAGCTGGCAGCAAAGCTTGCATTTTATTCAATTACTCACAGGTAATTTACCATGGTAACTGGTACTTGAAGCATGTTGCTGGGAAACTGGTGTTATTGAACTAAACCGTGATAAGGAAATCTTGTCCATATAGATTGGACCCATACAAAGCTGGGACTGCCTATATTAACTGATTTTCTCCCTCCATCTCATGTTCCTCCTGCCCGTTCACGCAGGAGCCTAGCTTGGTCTGTGGTTCTAGGACTGAAAGTACAAGGTGCCTGTTGGTCTTTCAGGCTTTTGTTTTTTTTTCCCCCCAAAAGTCCAAGCCCTTGAGAGTAAAAGGACAGATGGGGGAGAAAGGAGAAAGTTAGAATCCTCCATGTAGGCAAAGCGTGCTGGAGAAGCAGGAGGTGACAGAGCCACAAGACTCTCCAGGCTGGGGTGAGGAGAGGCAGGTGAGGGGGCCCTGCTGCCCACCGGCCCCTGGAGAGCAATGCTGGCGAAGTGGGAGCTGGCACCCAAGTGACAAGACGCCAGGCAGGCTGGCCAAAGAGGCCCTCCTACCCATTGAGGCCAGGAGCAGCAGGAGAAGTGTGGGACCAGGGGGCCAGGGTAACCGGTGTGAGACAAAGTAGCAAGTGTAAGAAGCCATGTGTGCTCAGTTCTGCTTGCCAACATAATTTCACAAAGCTCTGCCTCTTCAGATTCTCTGAGGACAAAACTGGACAGAGCACACAGCCCACGTGTCTTGCTGGAGTCAATCTATCCTTAAAAGATAAATGGCCCTAGCCTTGCCTTTTCCTGCACATAAGATAATGTGTGACGGGGTTAGTGCTGATTATAACCTGATGTAGTTATAAATCTACAATCTATAACCAGATGTACTCTTTCTCTTTTTTTTTTTTTTGAGATGGAGTCTCACTTTGTCACTCAGACTGGAGTGCAGTAGCACAACCTCGGCTCACTGCAACTTCCACCTCCCGGGTTCAAGCGATCCTCCTGCCTCAGCCTCCCAAGTAGCTAGGACTATAGGCGTGTGCCACCACACCTGGAGAATTTTTGTATATAATTTTTTTTTTTTTAGACAGAGTTTCGCTCTTTTGCCCAGGCTGGAGTGCAGGGGCGCAATCTTGGCTCACTGCAGCCTCCGCCTTCTGGGTTTCAAGTGATTCTCCTGCCTCAGCCTCCCAAGTAGCTGGGATTACAGGTACCCGCCACCACGCCCAGCTAATTTTTATATTTTTAGTGGAGATGGGGTTTCACTATGTTGGCCAGGCCGGTCTCGAACTCCTGACCTTGTGATCTGCCTACCTCGGCCTCCCAAAGCGCTGGGATTACAGGCATGAGCCACCGCGCCCAGCCTAATTTTTGTATGTTTAGTAGAGACAGGGTTTCACCATGTTGGCCAAGCTGATCTCAAACTCCTGACCTTGTGATCCGCCTGCCTCAACCTCTCAAAGTACTGGGATTATAGGCGTGAGCCGCTGTGCCCGGCCTATAAACAGATATACTCTTGTACCCAGACTTTGATGTGATTTTGCATGCACTGAACCTCCACTACCTAGATATAAGCTATGATCTGAAATGCTGTTCTGGAGCATTCTGACAGCACCTCTCTCAAAGACTTCTCCTGGCCTGTGCAGCCTCTAGGCTTCAGTAAGGGTTCTGAATAAATTACATTTCTTTAAACGCTTGGGCAGGGACCAGGCACGGTGGCTAATGCCTGTAATCCTAGCACTTAGGGAGGCTGAGGAGGGAAGGTCCCTTGAGACCAGAAGCTTGAGCCCAGCTAGGGCAACAAAGTGAAACCCCGTCTCTACAAAAAATTAGGTGGGCATGGAGGCATGGGCCTGCGGTCCCAGCCACTTGGGAGGCTGAGCTGGGAGGATTGCTTGGGCACTGGGAGGTCGAGGCTGTGGTGAACCCTGATCACACAACACCAGCCCAGGCGAGAGTGAGACGCTGTCTCAAAAAGAGAAAGACAAAAAAGGTTTTGATGCTTTTCTTGCGTCAATAGTGGTGTGACAAATGACAGATGACCTGGGCCAGCACGTTCTCCCCAAACAGAGCCTGTTCCTGCTGCGCTTTAGCTGACTCAGGAAAGGGCAGAACCATGAAACTGAATCCTGGGATGTGCCGGCCGTGGAATCGCAGAGTCGTGGAACGGGAGCCTGGACAGACACTAGACTGTTGCATACACTGGAGAGGGCGGACTTGCGGGCACGCCCCGCTGCTGGAGGGAGAGGCCTCACCACGCGCCTGGGGCGTCTAACGGCTTCCTCCAGCATCGCCAGATCCACCAGATGGGTTAACTCTGCAATGCAAAGGGCAGGAATAGGTTTGGAAAGGGCAGTAGCTTGCTGAAGTCTCAGAGATAACAGGAGGCGGAGTAGGGGTTCGAACCCGGAGGCCGACCGTGTCTAGAGCCTTCGAGCCACCAAAGGGCATGGGCCGGGTCCTCTCCTTCCATTTACCCCATGCAGAAGAGCTGGGAATCCTCCAATGTTCCCTTCCTCTCCCCCAAATGTCGACGAGCAGCTCTTTGGGCGGCAGCGCCCAGTGCAGAAAGCCGGATGCCAACAGCCCGTCTGGGATGCCCGCGCAGCAGCAGCGGGACCAGCACATCACGACACCTGCAGGCCTCCACCAGCGCAGAGCGCCCGCAGCTGCCGGCTGTCCTGGCACGTGGGGCTGGGCCCGGCACCAAGTGGGCGCCAGCAGATATTAATGTAGCCACTTCCCTTAATTCCATGAGACCTCTCCTCCCAGGACTGATGCAGAGGCAGCAGCAGAATCTCCTCCATCCGCCTCGTCAGCTGGTCACACAGGAAGGCCTGGAACCATCTAGAGCAAGCTTGTCTAACCCGTGGCCCGCATGCGGCCCAACACAAATTGTAAACTTTCTTTTTTTTTTTTTTTTTTTTTTTTTT
>NW_016810565.1:3204297-3300846 GCF_001698545.2 Rhinopithecus bieti
CCCAGGCTGGAGTGCAGTGGCGCGATCTCGGCTCACTGCAAGCTCCGCCTCCCGGGTTCCCGCCATTCTCCCGCCTCAGCCTCCGAGTAGCTGGGACTACAGGCGCCCGCCACCGCGCCCGGCTAGTTTTTTGTATTTTTAGTAGAGACGGGGTTTCACCGTGTTAGCCAGGAGGGTCTCGATCTCCTGACCTCGTGATCCACCCGCCTCGGCCTCCCAAAGTGCTGGGATTACAGGCTTGAGCCACCGCGCCCGGCCGTAAACTTTCTTAAAGCATTTTATTTTATTTTATTTTGTGTGATTTTGTGTTTCTCCGCTCTTAGCTGTCCTTAGTGTATTTTATATGCCCCAAGACAATTCTTATTCTTCCAGTGTGGCCCACGGAGGCCAAAAGATTGGACACCCAAATGACCTAGGTCACTTGCCTAGAACAACCGTCACGCCCGGCCAAGTCTTGGTCTTGTTGCTTAGACTGGAGTGCAGTGGCACGATCTCGGCTCACTGCAACCTTCACCGCCCACCCCGGACTTCAAGCAATTCTTCAGCCTCAGCCTCCTGAGTAGCTGGGATTACAGGCGCCTGCCACCACACCCAGCTAATTTTTGTCTTTTTAGTAGAGACAGGGTTTCACTGTGTTGCTCAGGCTGGTCTCGAACTCCTGACCTCAGGTAATCTGCCCGCCCCGGCCTCCCAAAGTGCTGGGATTACAGGCGTGAGCCACCGTGCCCAGCTTCACTTTGAAGAAATAACTCCCCACTTTACTCCAAAGGACGTGCATATTTCACAGGCAACCGGAAGTTCCCAGAGGCTTGCCTGTGTCTGCAAGACTGGGACTTTGCTCGGCCTCAGGACCGTGGTCGCTTCTCACCATGGCAGTGGGGGGACATGTTGACATTTTTATTCACAAAACAAAACCCTATTTCACCCTTAAAGGTGACAGAACATAAAAGGATTTATCAGAAAATAGCGTTACTCTTTCCCTTATCACTGCAGAATCCCCTGGTGCTGCCAGACAGCCTTATTCTAACTGTTATTTCTTTCTCTCTGTCTCTCCTGCTTTTGAGACAAGGTCTCTTTCTGTTGTCCAGGATGGAGTGCAATGGCACTATCATAGCTCACTGCAGCCTTCACCTCCTGGGCTCAAGCGATCCTCCTGCCTCAACCTCCCCAAATGCTGGCATTACACATGTGAGCCACTGTGCCCAGCCTGTAACTACCTTTTGTGTATATTAAAACTCTTTAGCATTTATTTTCTAAGCGGAGTGAGTAGGGGGCTGTGGATCAGCCACTGACCTCTCTACACTTGACTTCCATTCCTTGAGCATGAGAGGAAGACATAGCAAGACTGTGTTTAGGAGCACTGCTCAGGCTGGGTGCAGTGGCTTACGCCTATAATCCCAGCACTTTGGGAGGCCGAGGCCGGTAAATGGCTTGAGTCCAGGTGTTCAAGACCAGCCTGGGTAACTTGGCAAAATCCTGTCTCTACAAAAAATACGTAAAAAGCAGCTGGTCGTGGTGGCATATACCTGTGGTCCCAGATACTGGGTGGTGATGGGGGACTGAGGTGGGAGGATCGCTTGAGCCTGGGAGGTGGGGGTTGCAGTGAGCTGAGATTGTGCCACTGCACTGCAGGCTGGGTGACAGAATGAGACTCGTCTCAAAAAGAAAAAACAAAACAAAACAAAACAAAAACTAGCACTGCTCAGACAGCCTGTGAATAGCAACTTGGAGGCCTGAGGCCTGTTGATGGATCTTGCAATGAAAATGGGCTGCTGGGGCCAAAGAGATTTGAGAATCACTGAGTTAGACGAAGCCGAAGGGGTGTCATCACTGCAGCTCCTTTCAAATCCTCTAGGAGGCCCTTCCCAAACTTACTTGGCTATGAGACTATTTTTCTTATTTATTTATTTAACAGGGTCTCACTCTTGCCACCTAGGCTAGAGTGCAGTGGTGTGATCACAGTTCACTGCAGCCTTGACTTCTCAGGCTCAGGTGATTCTCCCACCTTAGCCTCCCAAGTAACTGGGACTGCAGGTGCGCAGAACTGTGCCCAGCTATGAAACAACTTGTCAGTGGAGCATCTGTGGGGCTAGAGATCTATAGGTGACGTCAGCCTGGAGAACACTATCGTAGAACATAGTATGTGTCTAATAAACACCAGTCACTACTGTAATCTTTTTAAAGAAGGCAAACAGCCCTTCCTTTTGCTAGTCCTCATCTGGACCAGAGGACTTATTCCACAGGCAGCTGGCAGCCTCCCTCCTGGGCTTGGCCAAGGACACCTCTCGCCTGTTATTGAGGTGGCTTTGGAGGAGTTTGGGAGGCCTTGCTGGCACTGACATGGGTGGTGAGAAAGAGCTCTGGTTCTGGAAGGATCCTGGTGCTGCCACTCCCAGCTGCATGACCTTGGATGAGTCCCTTAACTACCCTATGCTATGTTCCCATGAGCGTACCTGCCCCAGGGCTGTGTGAAGAACAGATGGCACCACGTGGTACAGCTGCTAGCACAATGATCGATCAATCACGGCCATTGTTGCTATCGCCATTGTCATTAGCAGTAGCAATGACAGTGGTGCTCTAGCCCCATTGGCACCAATCCCGGAACCCTGTTCTGGGGGTGAACCTTACTTGAGGAATGTAAAAGGCTTCCAAGCAACAGACTAAAAAAAAAATAGTTTCCTTTACTGAAAAGCAAAAAGCAGAAGCCTTAAGTTGCATCTTTATTTCTTGAGATTTTAATTTTAAGTTTTTGAGACGGAGTCTCGCTCTGTCACCCAGGCTGGAGTGCAACGGCACAACCTTGGCTCACTGCAAGCTCCACCTCCCAGGTTCACGCCGTTCTCCTGCCTCAGCCTCCCGAGTAGCTGGGACTACAGGTGCCTGCCACCATGCGCAGCTAATTTTTTTTTTTTTTTTTTTTTTAGTAGAGATGGGTTTTCACCGTGTTAGCCAGGATGGTCTCGATCTCCTGACCTCATGATCCATCCACCTTGGCCTCCCAAAGTGCTAGGATTACAGGCGTAAGCCACTGTGCCTGGCCTATATCTTGAGGTTTTAAAAAAATTGTGATAAATGATGAATAAAATTTACCATTTCAATCATTTGAAGTGTATAATTCAGTGGCATTAAGTAAATCTGTAAAGTTGTACAAGCATCACCACCATCCATTTCCAGACATTTTGTCGTCCCAAAGAGAAATTATGTACACATTAAACAGTTAACTCCCCACCCCTCCCAACTCAACGGGCAGTGTGGGAAGGGACACTATGCAAGGTGAAGACCCTCCCCAGCGTCCTGCTAGTGCCTGCTCAGCTGTCACCCATCAGGCAGAACGCTGAAACTCAGCCACAAGCTGCTGCTGCCATCTGCAGCATATAACGAAGGGAAAATTCAGCAAGTATGTGCTTCTTTAGCCTCCTCTCTTAATACTACACCTTCAGAATTAAAATTGTGGTGGACAACTAAATGCGATGTGGTGTCCTGCATGGGATCCTGGAACAGAAAAGAAACATGAAGAAAATTTGAACACACTGGGCGTGGAGGCTCATGCCAGCAACTCCTGGGCCAAGGCAGGAGGATCGCTTGAGCCCAGGAGATCAAGGATGCAGTGAGCCGTGTTCATGCAACTGTACTCAAGCCTGGTGAGAGAACGAGACCCCATCACTTAAAAAAAATTATAGGTGGGCGGACCACTTGAGTACAGGAGTTCAAGACCAGCCTAGCCAATATAGCAAAACCCCATCTCTACTAAAAACACAAAAAATAGCTGAGTGTGGTGGCACATGCCTGTAATCCCAGCTACTTGGGAGGCTGAGGCACAAGAATCGCTTGAACCCAGGGGGTGGAGGTTGCAGTGAGCTGAGGTTGCGCCACTGCACTCCAGCCTGGGCAACAGAGGGAGATTGTGTCTCACAATAAATAAATAAATAAAATCATGACTATAGGCCGGGCGTGGTGGCTCACGCCTGTAATCCCAGTACTTTGGGATGCCGAGGCGGATGGCTCACCTGAGGTCAGGAGTTCGAGGCCAGCCTTGCCAACATGGCGAAACCCCGTCTCTACTAAAAACACAAAAATTAGATGGGCCTGGTTGTACGTACCTGTATCCCGCACTCGGAGGCTGAGGCAGGAGAATTGCTGAACGGGAGGTGGGAGGTTCAGTTGAGCCGAACGATCGTGCACTGCCTCCAGTATGGGTGTGACAGAGTAAGACTCTTCTCAAAAAAAAAAAAAAAAAAAAAAAAAAATAATATATATATATATATATATATATATATATATAGTAATGTCTATTTAACCAAAGAAAGTCAAAATTGTCACTGTTGAGCCTCTTGGGGCCCCCAGGTCATAGGTGCTGGGGTAGGGTACAACATTCCTTCCCTTTCAGAGGGACTTACCAGCAAAGAAAGGGGGTACTATTTTCTTTATGAACCAGTATAATTTCCCCTCCAAACCTCCCCTCATTCAGGCAGCTAGGCCAGAGCTTGCCATGGCTCTTAGCAGGGATTGTTACAACAGAACACAGAAGAGCAAGAGCCAATTCCTTGCTTTTGACCTTCCAGAGGTTTGTGAGCACACGAGGCCCATGGTGGCTCAGAGGTGCCTTTGTGGAAATGAGGAAAAGGCACCTCTCCACTTCTTTGTAGGCAGGTCCAAGCCAGGACAGGCAATGTGCTCACTAAACATCTGCATAACCTTGTGGGGCAGCCTCCGAGCTGAGAGCTGAGCCAAGGATGGTGTGGAGGGAAGTGGATACATCAGAGCCAGAGTTTCTCTGGCAATATCCCACAGGCCAGGGTGAGGTCAGAGATGGGAGAATCAGAGGACAGGCAGGAAGGTGAGGTGCTTGAACAGAGGCAGCTGCCCTGGCCTGGGCAAAGATGATAGAGACACTGAGGGTGGTTTGGGGTTCTGGGAGCAAAGGGCATAGCTTCTTCTTGCTCCTGAGAGGTGTGTAGCTCAGTGAGAACAGCAAGAAAGCTGCTGGGGGCTGCTTGGGAAGGAGGCCTGAGACCACCTGGCAGTTATAAAGCAGCAGGGTGTGGAGGCAGCTGAAGGGAAGCTAGATGTGGGGTAGGACACTCCATCCTGGAGTGAGATGGCCTCCACAGATGCCAGTGGAGATGGACAAGGTGACAGGGGACCAGACTCTCCACCCACACCACCCATGACTTGGCTGCCACAACCCCCAGAACTGAAGGCTGGGATCCTGAGATTGAGTTTCTGTCCCCCTGTGGAATGGAAACTTGAAGCAAAAGTGAAGGGAAGGTGCCTTCATGAAGAGGAAAAGTTTCCAGGATAGTGGGCCTACGGTTGGTGATCTGGAATGGCATGCATCCAATTCTACCTTTGGAATACCTCCCAAACCCAACTCCTTTCCCCTGTTTGCACTGATGCCACTGTGGTCCAAGCCACCCACATCTCTGGATTATCTCTGTAGCCCCCCCACCCTCCAAGGGCTCTCTGCCCCTACTCTGGTCTCAAAGGGTTAATTCTCAACAGACCAGCAGAGTGCACCCGCTACAATGCAGAGACCAGGTCAGTCCTTAAAATCCTGCAATGGCTTTATGCCACTGAGTCCTTTCGGTGGCCACGTATTACCTCTCTGACCACCACCTAGTACTCAAACCCACGCTCACACCACTGCGTGATCACTTCCACCCCAGGGCCCTTGCACACAATGAGCCCCTGGCCTGCAATGGCCTTCCTTCACTTCCTTCATAGTCACCTTCCCAGTAAAGCCTTCCCTGCCTCTTTTGTAAATTTCTCCCCAGCCTCTATACCCTTCCCACCTCTATCCCCATCTTTAGCTTTTCCCTGTATCACTTACTTCAACACAGCGTAGATTCTGTTGAAGGCAGGGATTTCTGCCTGTTGTTTAACGCTAGCTGCCCAGTGCCTAGAAAAGTGCCTGGCATCCAGTAGGTGTTCGATAGATATTTATAGAGCTAAATGAACTAAGCTTAGGAGGGGGCAGTTGTTTTTCTTTGGGCCTTTGCCCATTTCACTCCCTCCTTCTCGTTCCAGCTTCTAGGTTTCTCATTCCCTCTGCTTCTCCTCCTTTGCTGGCTCTGGCCTGCAGCCCTCCTGCCTCTGGTGTAAAGGGCTCAAAACACCAGACAGCTCTGCCGCCGTGGGGAGGAGACCCTGACTGAGAAGCCAGGGCCCCGGCCTGCAGGGTCACCAGTATCTTGGGCAGGCCGGGGTGTCGCTGGGGCTTGGGTGACTCCACCAGGCATGGAGAGGGTGGGTACTCCCAGGTGGCTCGCCAACCCTCGCTTCTTGCCTCGCAAGAGCAAGCCGGCGGAGGGTCTGTGGGTCAAGCAGGGTCCAGCTCTGGTTTCACCACTTCCAGGCTGTGCGCCCTCAGCTAGGCCTCTCCTCGCTTATATGGCTTGCGGACACTTCTGACCCTCACTGAGGTCGTGAAGATGACAAAAGTCAGTGGTCCACAACTGGTGGCGTCGGGCCCGCCGCATACCCACTATGTACGACTGGCCGCTAAGTCAGCCGAGGCCTGGAGCTTGGCTCCACAACCCAGTCCACGGTCAGCCTTCCCGGACTGCTCCGGCCCGCGAGGCCATCGCCCCATTCATATTCGGCAGGGCATTTCCACGCGTCCCAACTCAGGCAAGCAAGCCCCAGAGAACCCTTTTTCGGGCCACACTGTGCCCACTTCACTAGAGAGGGAACCGAGGTCCAAGTCACTGGGAGAGGAACACATGACGTATTGAGCTCTTTCCTTAGCAAGTGACCTAACCCGCCTTGCCCAAGGCCGCGAGCAGAGGGCCAGGCCGGAAGTGCGCTAGCTCTGCTGTTCCGAGGCCCGCCAGTCTCCGAACCCTGGTCTCAGAACGAGGTCTCTCTGGCCCTTGCCCGCCGCAGCCAAAGCCTTGTTCCAGGACTACACCAGAGGGGTCACACGACCTCGGTCGGCTCGGTCACGTGTCCCGCAGTCCGGTCATGTGCACCCTCGGACCAATCCCAGCAGCCAGGAAGGAGAGGCATTGTGATTGGTCCATGCCCCCCAGGGGGCGCGACTCTGGCTGAGGAGGGCCCTCCCCATTCTCACCGCTTTGTTCCGCGTGAATCTCACTCTCTCGCGAGATTGGGCGCATGACGGGTGCCGTCAGGTCCCACAATGCACCGGCCGGAGGCGGGGCGGTCCTGCATTGGCGCAGCCTGGCGCGCCGTTTGCGTCATCTCTGGGTGTCGCCCTTGACATTGGGGCATGTTTCGCTGAAATCCTGCACTCGTCTCTGGGTATCCTGGAGAAGAGAACGACTTTGTCCTGGGCCCAGGAGTTTAGGCTCGTCGTCGTCCCCTCCTTGCGTCTAAGGCCGTCTCCTCGCGACAGCCTCTGAAACCGTCGGCTCTTTCCTCGTTTTTGTCACGAGGAATGCAAGCCAGGGACTCATTTCATGTTTATTGTTCCAGATGGACTAGGGGTTCTTAAACCGTGGTCCATGGCTGGGCTTCTGGGGTCGTGACCCCCTTCAAATTATATGCAGTATGTAGGTTGTTGTGGGTGCTGCTTTTGGAAGTGGTGCGTGGCTGTTATCACACTTAACTGCTGGATACCATCACAGGACTGGCAGGGCCCTACTGTGGCCGTCAGTGCGCTCTTTGTCAGCACAGAGCCTGACGCAGATGTCCAAAGGTGCTGATTAGACAGAAGCGAATATCCCAACTGTTACCCGCTGCACACACCTCGGTCTACTCTTTTGGGACTACTTGCTGTTACCTGCACACACCTTTTTTTTTTTCTTTTGAGACACGGTCTCGCTCTGTCGCCCAGGCTGGAGTGCAGTGGCGCGATCTCGCTTCTATAGCCTCGACCTCCTGGGCTCAAGCGACACTCCTGCCTCCGCCTACCAAATAGCTGGGACTACAGGCCTGCGTCACCACGCCCGTCTATTTTTTTTTTTTTTTTTTGAGACGGAGTCTTGCTCTGTTGCCCAGACTGGAGTGCAGTGGCGTGATCTCGGCCCACTGCAACCTTTGCTTCCCGGGTTCAAGCGATTTTCCTGCCTCAGCCTCCCTAGTAGTTGGGGTTATAGGCGCTCGCCACCACACTTGGCTAATTTTTGTATTTTTAATAGAGACGGGGTTTCACCATGTTGGCCAGGCTGTTCTCGAACTCCTGACCGCCTCCGCCTCCCAAAAGTGCTGGGATTACAGGCGTGAGCCACTGCGCCCGGCCTAGTTTTTGTATTTTTTGTAGAGACGGTGTTTCGCCATGTTGCCCAGGCTGGTCTTGAACTCCTGAGCTGAAGCCATCTTCCCGCCTAGGCCTTCCAAAGTGCTGGGAATACGTGTGCCACCGCTCCTGGACCTGCACACAGCTTTTGATTGTATGCCTTCTCCTGTGATCATGCTGTTCTCTGACCGAACAAGTCTCTCTTCATCTTTCTATCAAACATGGATTGAGCTTGAGCGAGGGCATGGAGGGGTTGAGCACAGTACCAGATACTGGAGACACGTTGGTGAACAAGACAAGCCTGGGCAGTGTTCCCACAGAGCTCACCAGCTAGCGGGTGAGACAGGTTGGAGATGGGGGAGAGGCTGTGGGCGTCTCAGATCTGGCACTAGAGAGATAGACTCCAGGATAAGCAGTCAATAGCTAGGTCAGGGCCCGGCGCGGTGGCTCATGCCTGTAATCCCAGCACTTTGGGAGGCTGAAGCAGGTGGGTCACGAGGTCTAGAGTTCAAGACCAGCCTGGCCAACATGGTGAAACCCCGTCTCTACTAAAAATACAAAAATTACTCGGGCATCGTGTCCAGTGCCTGTAATCCCAGCTACTTGGGAGGCTGAGGGAGGAGAATCGCTTGAACCCAGGAGGCGGAGGTTGCGGTGAGCGGAGATGGAGCCACTGTACTCCAGCGTGGGCGACAGAGCAAGATCCAACTCAGTCTGGGGGGGGGAAGCCAAGTCAGGGCAAAATGTGAAATAGCAGGTTGGAAGGCTCCGGGGTAAGATTTGACCTGTCACAAGAGGAGAGAAGGTGGCTGGGGCAGCGATTTGCTTTCCGGAATGGTGATTGCTAGGTAGGGTTCTGAATGGATCAGATGGGTGTTTTTGGAAGATTACTCTGGCTGTTAATGTTAGGGGTGCAAGGGCAGGAGGGAGTTGGGCAGCCAGAGGCGGAAAGAGAACAGCCAGAACAGAGGCTGGATGTAGAATTCTGAACATGTGTGGAACTTTTCTGGGCCTCAATTTGCCCATCTGTAAATTGGGAGGTGGACTCAATCTTTAAGGTCCTCCTGTAGCAGGAGGAGCCGCAGACAAAACTCCTCAGACACCGGATTAAAGAAGGAAGAGGTTTTTTATTCAGCCAGGAGTGTCGGCAGACTCGCATCTTAAGGGCCGAGCTCCCTGAAGAAGAAATACGTGGCCTTTTTAAAGGCTTACAACTTTAAGGGATCCATGTGAAAGGGTCATGATAAATCAAGCAAGCGTGGAAAACGTGACGGGGGGCTACATGCATCAGTTAACAGAACAAAAAGTTTTACAGTGCTTTCTCATACAATGTCTGGAATTTACAGATAACACTAGTAGTTTTGGTCAGGGGTTAATACTGTTATTATTATTTTAACCACCAGGACCAGGTGGTGGCGCCAAGGTCGTCTAGCTATTTATCTTACTTCTGTTTCTTTCCAGCTTTTTGCTTTCTCGCCTTTCTCCTGTCTTATAAACTAGGGAAAAGGGGAGGTGGGGAAAAGCCGGGAAAGACAGCAGGAGAAGTGGTGGTCTCGTTGTATGCTCCCACCTCTGATTAAAATTTAGCAACACTCAGCCGGGCGCGGTGGCTCACTGCTGTAATCCGGCACATTGGGAGGCCGAGGTGGCCGGATTGCCTGAGCTCAGGACTTGGAGACCAGCCTGGGCAACACGGTGAAACCCCGTCTCTACTAAAATACAAAAAAATTAGCCAGGCGTGGTGGCATGCGCCTGTAGTCCCAGCTACTCGGGAGGCTGAAGCAGGAGAATTGCTTGAACCCAGGAGGTGAAGGCTGCAGTGAGCCGAGATCGTGCCACTGCACTTCAGCCTAAGTGACAGAGCGAAACTCTGTCTCAAAAAAAAAAAAAAAAAAAAAAAAAAAAAAAAAATAAAAAGAAAATTTACCAACGCTTCAGGTAGGTGAGAACTTACAAGTGGTTAAAACAGGGGAGAAAGATAATGGGAAGGAAAGGAGGCAGGAGGGAGGGAGGAAATAAGGAAAGGGGATACCTGCGAAAGAAGGGACTCCAGTGAAAAGTCACAAAGGGTTGGTCAATGTCATGTGATTAGGCCAGCTGTCAATTACAGAGCTTAGGGTTCTGTCTTCCCACAGAGACTGGGAAGTCTAGCCTTCCTCATGAGTACATTTCAGAAGGATGGCTCTCAGGTCCTTAGCAACACTCCAGAGCTGAGGAGATACTACACGTCTCACAGGGATAGAAGCAGGATTCCTATTTGCAAGCCATTTTTAGTAAATGCTCCAAGGGAGGTCCCAGGGGTCTGTCATTAGGTGCTGGCTAAAACATAGTAAATTCTGACGTCATTGAGCTTCTCTGGCAGGCATTGTAATGGGGGTGCTGGGGTCACCCTAGGACCTTGTGCTTCTAGAAGCATGCTACTGTTTTGTCATCTCTTAGTACAGAGGTTAGAATGGAGTTGTCATGTGCTGAGAAGTCTACAGCTCTCGGGGTGCACTTTTTTTTTTTTTTCCTTTTTTGAGATGGAGTCTCACTCTGTCGCCCAGGCTGGAGTGCCATGGCATGATCTCGGCTCACTGCACCCTCTACCTCCCAGGTTCAACCAGTTCTCCTGCCTCAGCCTCCTGAGCAGCTGGGACTACAGAGTCACACCACCACTCCCGGCTAAGTTTTGTATTTTTGTTTTTGGTAGAGATGGGGTTTCACCATGTTGGCCAAGCTGATCTTGAACTCTTGATGCCTGTCTCGGCCTCCCAAAGTGCCGTGATTACAGGTGTGAGCCACCACGCCTGACCAGAATGTACTTTTTATTCATTTAGTAATTTCTTCACGGCTTTTTCAATATGGAGAATGATGCTGTTGTGAGCATTCTCGGGCTTGCAGCTGTCATTCTTTTGTGCAAGTGCTGGTTGCTAAATTCCTAGAAGCAGAATTGCAGAGTCAAAAGGTATGACATTTTAAACATTTTAAATGTTTAGCATTTTAAACATTTTAAACATTACCTGATTACCCTTCCAAAGAGTTGTGCAAATCTGCGTAGCCACCAAAATAAACTAAAATGCTGTTTCCTCCCATCTTCCCCACTACCATTGGAATCTCTTGTCCCACCAGGGCTGCTAATTTCTTTTTTTTGTCTTTTTTTTTTTCCCTTTTGTGGAGAACGGGGTCTTGCTATATTGCCCAGGCAGGTCTCGAACTCCTGGCTGGGCTCAAGCTATCCTCCTGCCTCTGCCTCCCTAAGAGCTGGGGTTATAGGTGTGAACCACCACACTCAGCCTCTTTTTTTTTGCTCTGGTTGCCCAGGCTGGAGTGCAATGGCGTGATCTTGGCTCACCACAACCTGCGCTTCCCGGGTTCAAGCAATTCTCCTGCCTCAGCCTCCCAAGTAGCTGGAATTACAGGCATGTGCCACCACACCTGGCTAATTTTTTGTTAGTTTTAGTAGAGACAGGGTTTCTCCATGTTGGTCAGGATGGTGTCGAATTCCTGACCTCAGGTGATCTGCCCTCCTCGGCCTCCCAAAGGGCTGGGATTAGAGGCGTGAGCCACCACGCCTGGTCAGGGCTGCTAATTTCAGTGGACCCCTTTCCCTCTCAAAGCCTTTGTTTTCTCAGTGTGAAATGGGGATAGGACAATGATAATAATGACAGCAGGTGTCATCTGCTGAGCTTCCTCTGCTTGCTTTACATGATCCTCCCGAAGACATATAGGATAGGAATCATTATCTCTTTTCCAGGGATGAGAGCACTGAGAGGCAAATGGAGCTGAAATTGCAATTCCACTCTGACATCAAGAAACTTCTTGGCTGGGTGCAGTGGCTCACATCTGTAATCCCAGCACTTTGGGAGGCCAAGGAAGGCGGACTGCTTGAGCTCAGGAGTTTGAGACCAGCCTGGGCAACATGGCAAAGACCATGTTTCTACAACAAATACAAAAATTAGCTGCACCTGGTGGCGTCTGTCTGTAGTCCCTCAGGACTACCTCAGGGGCCACATACCCCCTTCATCATGTTTGCTCCCTTATCTCCTCTCTCTCTTTTTTTTTTTAGATGGAGTCTCGCTCTGTCGCCCAGGCTGGAGTCAGTGGTGTGATCTGGGCTCATTGCAACCTCTGCCTCCTGGGTTCAAGGAATTGTCCTGCCTCAGCCTCCCGAGTAGCTGGGACTACAGGCACACACCACCATACCTGGCTAATTTTTGTATTTTTAGTAGAGATGGGGTTTCACCATATTGGCCAGGCTGGTCTCAAACTCCTGACCTCATGATCTGCCTGCCTTGACCTCCCAAAGTGTTGAGATTACAGGCATAAGCCACCTCGCCCAGCCCACCTTCTCTCTTATAGATGTATAGATATATTGTCTTTATCTGATCTGATGCCCCGGCACCCTTGATTCCCCGAGTATACCTCCACAAACAGGAATCCTCTCCTACTTGACTTTCTTATGGACCTTGTGTCAGGAAATCGACACTGTTAAAAACAATGTGAATTTGGCTGGGCACGGTGGCTCACGCCTGTAATCCCAGCACTTTGGGAGGCCGAAGTGGGCAGGTTGCCTGAGGTCAGGAGTTTCAGACCAGCCTGGCCAACATGGTGAAACCCTGTCTCTACTAAAAATACAAAAATTAGCCGGGCATGGTGGCATGCACCTGTAATCCCAGCTACTCAGGAGGCTGAGGTGGGAGGATCACTTGAACCCAGGAGGTGGAGGTTGCAATGAACTGAGATTGTGCCACTGCGCTCCAGCTTGGTGACAGAGTGAGATTCTGCCAGAGTGACAAAACAAAAGTGAATCAACATCAGACTCCATTCCATTTTACCAGATACCCACAAAGTCTTCTTTGCCTTCTGTCCCATTCTCTATCCAGAGAATTGCATGGTAATTCCTTGCCATGTCTCGTCAGCCTCCTGGCAGGAACAGCCCCTCAGCCTCACTTTGTCTCTTAGTGTCCTTGACAGGCTATCTTAGTCCGTTTGTGCTGCTATAACAAAATATCACAGACAGGGTCATTTATAAAGAAGAGACCTTTGGCCAGGTGTGCTGGCTCATGCCTGTAATCCCAGCACTTTGGGAGGCCGAGGTGGGCAGATCACGAGGTCAAGAGATCAAGACCATCCTGGCCAACGTGGTGAAACCCTATCTCTACTAAAAATGCAAAAATTGGCTGGGCATGGTGGTGCATGCCTGTAGTCCCAGCTACTTGGGAGGCTGAGGCAGGAGAATCATTTGAACCCGGGAGGCAGAGGTTATGGTTAGCACAGATCATACCACTGTAACTCCAGCCTGGGCAACAGAGCAAGTCCCTGTCTCCAAAAAAAAAAAAAAAGAAAGAAAAGAGCAGACCTTTATTGCTCCCAGTTCTGGAGGCTGGAAGTGCAGCATCAGGCCATTGGCAGATTTCTTGTCTGGTGAGGGCCTGGCCCCTGCTTCCAAGATGGTGCCTTGACCGCTGTGCATTCCCACAGGGATGAACTCTGTCCTCACATGGCAAAGGGGTGGAAAGGGTCAAACTCTCTCCATCAAGCCCCTTTATAAGGTCATCAAATCCCATTCCTGAGAGCAGAGCCCTATGACTCAGTCGCCTCCCAGAGGCCACACTTCCCAGTGCTGTTGCCCCCTAGGGATTATGTTTGCTTTTTTTTGTCCTTTGTTTTAAAATATATTTTTTCTACTTTGGGAGGCTGAGGTGGGCAGATCACCTGAGGTCAGAAGTTCAAGATCAGCCTGGCCAACATGGTGAAACCCTGTCTCTACTAAAAATACAAAAAATTGGGCGAGCGTGGTGGCGGGTGCCTGTAGTCCCAGCTACTACTCGGGAGGCTGAGGTAGGAGAATGACTTGAGCTAGGGAGGCGGGGCTTACCGTGAGCTGAGATCGCGCCACTGCACCCCAGCCTGGGCAACAGAGCGAAACCCCGTCTCAAAAAAAAAAAAAAAAAAAAAAAAAAAAGTCCTGGTGCGGTGGCTTACACCTGTAATCCCAGCACTTTGAGAGGCTGAGGCAGGCGGATCACCTGAGATTGGGAGTTTGAGACCAGCCTGACCAACATGGAGAAACCCTGTCTCTTCTAAAAATACAAAGTTAGCTGACTGTGGTGGCACATGCGTGCAATCCCAGCTACTCGAGAGGCTGAGGCAGAAGAGTTGCTTTAGCTTGGGAGGCAGAGGTTGCAGTGAGTTGAGATCGCGCCATTGCATTCCAGCCTGGGCAACAAGAGTGAAATTCCATCTCAAAAATAAATAAATAAATAAAATAAAATTGTTTTCTTTTAAAGACCAGTGGGATAGTAAGGGATTACATTTCAATATAAAATTTGGAAGGGGCAAAAACATTGAAAGCATGGCATTATCTTACAGAATACAAACCTTTCTTCTGTGGGCTGGCCCCCCACCTGGGTCCAGGCGATGTGTCCTCATGACCCCATTCTTGGCAGGACAACTGCAGATGTATGTTCCTGGTGGTGCAGTGCATTGCATCAGGGGGCTTATGTTCTCCTTGCCCACTGCTGCTGATGTTAGCCTCTGTCACCTGGCCAAGGTGGTGTCTGCCAGGTTTCTCCGATGTGAAGTCACCATTCCCCAATTAATTAAATTAATTTATTTACTGGGATCTCGCTCTGTCTCCCAGGCTGTAGTGCAGTGGTGCAGTCATAGCCCACTGCAGCCTTCAACTCCTGGGCTCAAGCAATCCTCAGCCTCCTGAGTAGCTAGGACTACAGGCACTGACCAGCTAATTTTTTTTAAAAAATTTTTTTGTAGTGATAGGGTCTCACTATGTTGTCCAGGCTGGTCTCAAACACCTGGGCTCAAACAATTTTCCCATCTTGGCCCCTCAAAATGCTGGGATTACAGGCATGAGCCGCCGTGCCTGGCCCCTGCTTTGTGTTTGATTGGCATGTTGCGGAGAGAGATTCCACTATTCCACTAATACCTTGTGCCTTATCAGACATCCACCCACCAGCCTTAGCATCTATCGATGAGTCTTGCCTTTATCAACCACCTATGTAGTGGTTGCTATACTATAATGATCTATTTTCATCCTTTTTTTTGATATTTATTAATTGGCATTCTACCATAAGGAAGACCTTTCCCTTCTCCCTCACATAGTTTTTTCATTCCTTTATTTACTAGCATGGACTCATGAATCCTATTTTGTTCAGTGGGTTGTAATCTGATAGTCTCATTATTTGTATTGAAACTCAAATTACCCTAGATTTGAAGAGTGGGAGAACCTGCAAATTGGGCCCCTGTGTCCTTTTAATATGTCTCCATCATTCTTTGAGTACTTCCTTAATTTCTGGTACCAAGAAAAGCAAAAAAAGTTTCAGGGTTAACTTGTAGACTCAGCCATCTCTCCAAGGCACTGTGCTGTGGTTTGAATATTTGTCACTCCAAAACTCGTGTTGCAATTTCATCCCCCATGTGGCAGTGTTGAGAGGTGACTGGGTCATGCAGGCTCTGCCCTCAAGAATGGAGAAATATATTCATGAATTCCTGGGTTATCCTGGGAGTGGGGCAGGGGGCTTTATAAGAAGAGGAAGAGAGAGCTGAGCTGGCATACCCAGCCACCTCGCCGTGTGATGCCCTGTGCCACCTCAGGGCTCTGCAGAGTCCACACTAGTAAGAAGGCCCTCACCAAATGTGGTCCCTTGACCGTGGACTTCTCAGCCCCCAGAGCTGTAGGAAATAAATTCCTTTTCTTTATAAATTACTCAGTTTCAGGTATTCTGCTATAAGCAACAGAAAGGACTAAAACGAACTATGTTTCCTTTTAGTGGAGTACAGAACGGAACAGAATTGAGAGGCGAAGTTCTTGGTGCTCAGTGTGCTCGGAGTTGCCAGGGATTGGTGCTTCTAGACCGTCTTAGAAGAGGGCTAGGAAACATACATATGTACCAACGCTTTACGTATATACACACAATGTATTATTCTTTTGTTATCTTTGTCTGTGTGTGTATGTACATGTCCTGAATTCAACTGATATTTCTGATTCAACATCTCCCCGGGATCTTCCTGGCTTCTTCCTGTGTTTGCAAACCCTGTGTCAGTGAAAGATCCAGCTTTTGTTTTTCTGATATATGTATTTATTTGCTCACTCAGCAGTGTATTAGAGTTTTCTAGAGAAGCAGAAGCAGTAGGTTATATATTGGTGAATATAAACCAACGGAGAGTTGTAACAGGAATTGACTGGTGTGATTATGGAAGCTAAGAAGTCCCACAGTATGGGCATCTGCAAGCTGGAAACCAGGAAAGCCCATGATGTCATTCAGTCTGAGTCTGAAG
Source organism: Rhinopithecus bieti (assembly GCF_001698545.2). Lineage (NCBI taxonomy): Eukaryota > Metazoa > Chordata > Mammalia > Primates > Cercopithecidae > Rhinopithecus > Rhinopithecus bieti. Next base: position 3,220,778 of record NW_016810565.1, read on the forward strand.
GCCTGGGAACTAGGTGAGTCAATGCTATAACTTCCAATTGGAAGCTGAAGGCCCGAGAGGTAAGGTGCGGTCACGGGGTGGAGAGAGCGGCCACAGGTATAAATCTCAGAGACTGAAGGTCCAAGAGCCGGGAGCTCCAGCGTCTGCGGGCAGAAGATGGGTGTCCCAGCACCTGGGCCCTCAACGGATTGGATGAGGCCCACCCACATTGCTGAGGGCAGATCTTTACTCAGTCCACTGATTCAAATGCTAATTTCCTCCAGCAATATCTTCACAGACACACCTGGAAACAATGTTTCCCCAACTATGTGGGCATCCCCTGGTCCAGTCAAGTCGACACATAAAAATGAACCATCACAATTAGTTTATAGTCACACTTAGTGCCTATGGGAGAATGAATCCAGGACCTCTGTGGATACCAAAATCACAGCCTACACTTTGTCCTGACCAATGTCTGAAAAAGTTTTCATGTATTTTTCTCTTTTTTTTTTGAGGCAGAATCTCACTCTGTCACCCAGGCTGGAGTACAGCGGCGCAATCTCTGCTCACTGCAACCTCTACCTCCCAGGTTCAATCTATTCTCACGCTTCAGCCTCCCAAGTAGCTGGATTACAGGTACCTGCCACCATGCCCAGCTAATTTTTACATGTTTAGTAGAGATGGGGTTTCCCCATGTTGGCCAGTCTGGTCTTGAACTCCTGGCCTCAAGCCATCTGCCCACCTCAGCCTCCCAAAGTGTGGGATTACAGGCGTGAGCCACTGCGCCCGGCCTTCATGTATTTTTCTAATTCTGTAGTTCTTTATGGTGGGAGGGTAATTCTGGACTCCCTATGGGCAAAAGCAGGATTCGGCCTTCACATTTTAAAGCATCCGTGCCAGTTGTCTTGTTGAATTTTGCACAGTCTGGATTTGTCTGATTGTTTGATCATGGTAAGGTTCAGATTGAACGTTTTTGTTAGGAATAATGTGTAGGCAGTGCTGGGACTCCCCAGTGCATTGCATGAGGAGGAGCTAATGTCAGCTTGTCTCCTTTTTGGCAATGACAAGCCTGCTCACTTGAGTAAGGATATGTTGTATTCCTTTTGTAATATACATTGGATTGTATTTGTTAATTTGCTAAGATTTTGCATCAGTATGCATAAATGAGATTGGTCTGTAGTTTCTTTTTGTGTGCAGTCTTTTTTGGAATTTGGTATCATCATTATATTTGCTTTATTAAAAAAGCAGTTTTCCTTCTTCTTCTATGCTTGGGATCAGTTTAAGGAAAATTCAGATTATCTGATCTTTAAAGGTTGGTTAAGGCTGGGTGCGGTGGCTCACACCAGTAATCTCAGCACTTTGGGAGGCCAAGGCAGGCGGATCACAAGGTCAGGAGATCCAGACCATCCTGGCTAACACAGTGAAACCCCGTCTCCACTAAAATACAAAACAAATTAGCCAGGCGTGGTGGCGGGCGCCTGTAGCCCCAACTACTCAGGAGGCTGAGGCAAGAGAATGGTGTGATGGTGTGAACCGGGAGGCGGAGGTTGCAGTGAGCCCAGATCATGCCACTGGACTCCAGCCTGGGCGACGGAGGGAGACTCCATCTCTTAAAAANAGTTTTCCTTCTTCTTCTATGCTTGGGATCAGTTTAAGGAAAATTCAGATTATCTGATCTTTAAAGGTTGGTTAAGGCTGGGTGCGGTGGCTCACACCAGTAATCTCAGCACTTTGGGAGGCCAAGGCAGGCAGATCACAAGGTCAGGAGATCCAGACCATCCTGGCTAACACAGTGAAACCCCGTCTCCACTAAAAATACAAAACAAATTAGCCAGGCGTGGTGGCGGGCGCCTGTAGCCCCAACTACTCAGGAGGCTGAGGCAAGAGAATGGTGTGATGGTGTGAACCGGGAGGCGGAGGTTGCAGTGAGCCCAGATCATGCCACTGGACTCCAGCCTGGGCGACGGAGGGAGACTCCATCTCTTAAAAAAAAAAAAAAAAAAAAAAGGGGGGGGTTGGAAAGATTTACCTGTGAAGCCTTTTGTATGTATGTAATTGTCATAAGTAGTTTTTCCTTATTTTGTTTTTCTTTGCCACTCTGTCAGCCAAACCCTGGCAAATCTTCCAGCCTCCTTCATCTTCAGGTCTTTGAATGCATTCTCTTGCTTGGGACATTCTCCACTTTTGTCAGGGGAAGCCCAGTGGGAAGCCTCCCTGCAGTGCCCTAGCCTCTCCCCACTGCGATGCCGGCTTCCTGCCATGGAGCCTGACTCACTGGACTGTTTCAGGACATGGAAACTGGGGCGTCTGCATTGGGTTCACCGCTGTCATTGCTTGGCACGCTCCATAGACATTGGGATAAGCGAATGTCCTCCCACGGTTCTGCCCCCTTCAGACACAGTCACTGCGGGGTGTGCATCCTGCTCTTCACGTCTCATTCACTTCACAAGCTGAGCAAGCTGTCCCGTCTGCACCAGGGATGGAGCTGGGCCCTGGGGCCACCTCCATGAAAAAGCAGAGGAGCTCCCTGCCTCATGGTGGAGGCACTCTACTAAGAAATAAATGAAATTACAAATTGTACCAGGGCTCTGATGAAAATGGGGTGCCCTGATAGAGAGTAAGGGGCTGGGGGATTCCCAATTTCAGGAGGGTGGTCAGAGAAAGCCCCTTTCGAGAGAAACCATTGCATTTTAGACCTGCAGTTGAAAACAGTCAGCCCCGTCACTTTGGGAGCTAGAAGTAGGAAGTGACAGTGACAGCGTGTGCGAAGGCCCTGGGGCAGGAAGGAGGTTGGTGGGTGAGAAGCAGAAATCAGCGATGGACCAGTGGGAGCACGGCTGGCCATGGCTGCAGAGGTCAGCATGGGGAGGGACTCAGGCTTTATCTAAGTGCCATGTGAAGCCACTCGAGGGTTTTAAGCAAGAGGGCGACGTGATCTCTATTTTAACATGTTCTGGAGAGAAAGCTGTCACTGCAGACTAGGGAAGGGGTGGGGCCGGGGCAGGAGAGAAAGGCTAGGCTAAGGCGCAGTCTCTAGGATCTAAGAATCCTAGGAAGGCCAGAATCGTGGCCGACCTCCGGGTTTCTGGCTGAGGAGTCTGCTGGGTGGTGGTGTCAGTTCTTGAGGTGAAGATCACAGGGACTGGGCTGGGGTGGGGTGGGCAGGTGTGACCCCTGCTGCTAGCACTGACCCCTCTATGCTGTGGGTGTCCGCTCTGTCTACCAAGAGGGTGATACTGTCCAGGGCATACCGAGTCCCCAGTGCCCACATGTGCCACCCCACAGATACCTGTTGATTGAAATTCTTTTCACTGTCTTCATTTGGGTCAAATCCTCACCCAAGGGGGTTGGATTTGATTTTTTCTTTTCTTTTTTTTTTTTTTGAGACAAGTTCTCACTCTGTCGCCTAGGCTGGAGTGCAGTGGCGCAATCTTGGCTCGCTGCAGCCTTGATTTCCCAGGCTCAGGTGATCCTCCCACCTCAGCCTCCTGAGTAGCTAGGACTACAGGTATGTGCCACCATGCCTGGCTAATTTTTATATATTTTTTTGTAGACACAGGGTTTTACCATGTTGCCCGAGCTGGTCTCAAATTCCCGGGCTCAAGGGATCTGCCCATCTTGGCCTCCCAAAGTGCTGGGGTTACAGGCATGAACCACCATGTCCAGCTGGATTTGAGTTTTTACACCCTAGTTTTTCAAGGTCAACTGGTGGAAAACATGGGTACTTCTTATTTTTTAAAAAATTATGTATTTTTTTTATTTAAAGAGATAGGGTCTTGCCATGTTGGCCAGGTTGGTCTTGAACTCCTGGCCTCAAGCAATCGACCCACCTTGGCCTCCTTAGGTGTTAGGATTACTAGCTGTGAGCCACCAAGCCTGGCTACTTCTTATTTATTCTAGGGCACTTTTTTAAAAATAGAAAACTTATGACTATAAATGACGAGCATTTCTGGTACATCCTGTATGGCAGACTGAAGATGATTCCAAAGATCTTTTCTCAAGTATTCTGAGAAATTTAGTTTTCTTTTTTTTTTCTTGAGATGGAGTCTTGCTCTGTCGCCCACGCTGGAGTGCAGTGGTGCGATCTCGGCTCACTGAAACCTCCGACTCCCGGGTTCAAGTGATTCTCCTGCCTCAGCCTCCCGAGTAGCTGGGACTACAGGTGTATGCCACCACACCGAGCTAATTTTGTATTTTAGTAGAGACGGGGTTTCACCATGTTGGCCAGGATGGTCTCGATCTCTTGACCTTGTGATCTGTCCACCTTGGCCTCCCAAAGTGCTGGGATTATAGGCATGAGGTACCATGCCTGGCCAAAATTTAGCTTTTTAATACGGGAAATATTTTCTATGTAAGAAATATCTGAATTTTTACTTGGTAACATTTCTATATGAGGTCCATTGCCTGTCTCAAATAAATCTTTCAAATGTGCATTTTCCTAGAGACTTTCAAAAAATTCACAGCCTAGAAAGAAACCAAATGGTAGTCAAGATAAAGTACTACCCGCCAACATACAACTTTGTGAGTTTGTTTTTTTGGAGATGGTCTTACTCTGTCACCTAGGCTGCACAATCTCAGCTCACTGAAACCTCTGTCTCCAGTGACTGTCCTGCCTCAGCCTCCCGAGTAGCTGGGACTACCGGGGTGCACCACCATGCCCAGACAATTTTTTATATAGTAGAGACAGGGTTTCACCATGTTGGCCAGGGTGGTTTCAAACTCCTGATCTCAAGTGATCCACCTGCCTTGGCCTCCCAAAATGTGGGGATTACAGGCGTAAGCCACCGCGCCCAGCTAACTCTGTGAGATCTTAGCAGATACACAACAGGGGCTGGCTCGACAGTTATGGGGCTTTCCTTTCTCTCTTTCATTTCCTGTAAAACCAGGGTTTGAACTAGACCAGGGGTTCCTAGAAATTGGGATTTCGTAGGTCTGGAGGCTGATGAGCATTATCGTACTATTTAAATTTTAAAATGGTATTGTCAGCTTTTTTCAAGTGGAGAATTATAAAAGAAACTAGTATTTACACTTGCCATTTCCAAAGGTATATTTCCATGCTAAAAGTGGAGGAAGAGCATGTCAGAAAAAGGATCCTTCTTTAAATTGAGTTTCCAGAGGAACCATTCCATTGCTTTTCTCTTGTTTTTGAGTCAGGGTCTTGCTCTGTCATCCAGGCTGAAGTGCGTGGCTCAGTGAAGCCTCAGTGTCCTGGACTCGTGATCCTCCCACCTCAAGCCTCTCATGTAGCTGGGACTACAGGCATGCGCCACCACACCCAGCTAATTTTTTTTTTTTTTTTTTTTTTTTGGTAGTGACAGGGTCAGTGTCACTATGTTGCCTAGGCTGGTCTCAAACCCCTAGGCTCCAGCTATCTTCCCACCTAAGCTTCCCAGAGTGCTGGGATTACAGGCGTGAGCCACCTTACCCAGCCATCTTTTCACTTGTTTTGGTGAGGACATGGACACACTGTTGTGCCCGGGGCAGATGTGCGACTGGCTGTAGGGACCCTGGCAACCACCAGGTCCTCCTGGTCATCAGAGACCCAACACTGGCTCCAGGGTCAACTTCAGTGGAGCAGATTTAGGGTCTCACCACGGTACCATATTGACACAAGTGCGGGGCCAGGAGTTGAGAGATTGGGGTCTGCCTGACACTGTTGCTGTGCTAACTAGTGTTGAGGGTATTGGGGTTCAGTGGTCCTGGCTGTCCTCACTCGTAAAGCCACGGGTTGCCTAACACGGCCGTGAGGCCTCCTCCCACCCTGAGCTCCTCATGGCGAGATGGAGTCACACCGGTCTCTAGGCTGGAGAAAGAAGCTAGGGAGAGTGGCAGCCATGGTTGCTTTCCTCATCCTCAGCTGGGGCAGTGGGGGCCGTGGGTGTTCTGTTATGAATGAGTGAATGCAGTCACAGAAGTTTCTTCTGCTTGAGATTTTTGCCCTCCAGAGACTCTGCTGGGCTTTCACCTTGCAGGAGAGCTCATTCAGGAAGACTCTTGGGTTCCCTGAAAACTTCCCACTTCCTTACTTTTTTTTTTTTTTTTTTTTTTGAGATGAAGTCTCACTCTGTCACCCAGGCTGGAGTGAAATGGCGCGATCTCGGCTTGCTACAAACTCCACCTCCCGAGTTCAAGTGATTCTCCTGCCTCAGCCTCCCGAGTAGCTGGGATTACAGGCGTGCACCACCACACCTAGCTAAATTTTTATTTTTTGAGACGGACTCTTGCTCTGTCATCCAGGCTGGAGTGCAGTGGTGCGATCTCACCTCACTGCAACCTCTGCCTCCCAGGTTCAAGCAATTCTCCTGCCTCAGCCTCCCGAGTAACTGGGATTACAGGCTCCTGCCACCACACCTGGCTAATTTGTTTGTATTTTTAGTAGAGATGGGGTTTCACTGTGTTGGCCAGGATGGTCTCAAACTCTTAACCCAAAGTGATCCATCCACCTCGGCCTCCCAAAGTGCTGGGATTACAGGCGTGAGCCACGGCGCCTGGCCCCCACTCCCCTACTTATTGCCAATTAGACCATACCAGATGCTTATCCAGCGATGAACACGCTTACCACACATTCACACTCTAAGCTGAGGGAGAGAATAAAGCTAGGTATACCCATATGTATTTAATGTTGATATAAAAGAAAGCTCATCTCCAAGCCACTTCAAGGTATGGGATTGTTTTGTCTCTGAGTTACGGGGAGTGGTCCACATTCTGAAGGCAGGTTCTATTCCTTCTCCTCTGCAAGTTATTCTCATTCTGGAAGCCTCTCCTTTCTCAGATTCACTGGAAAGCAGGCATCGCCATTTAGCTGGGAAGTCCCTTCTTCTTGCTGTGTAGCGGGAAGAGCTTTGGGTTAGGGAGGTCGTGGGTTGACTGTAGGACCCCCACATTGCCCTTACCTACCTTGGCCCAGCTGATGAGGCCCTCTGTGCTCCGGTTCCTCTTGTGGGGAGGACAGCTGTTCAGGAAAGGTTCAACCTTGTCCAGAGAGAGGTCCGGCCTTTTCCCCAGCTTTGCAGCAGCTGAGAGGCCCTTGGCATGCTGTGCCTGGTGAGAGTGCCTTTGTTTAGCCGGGGGCCTTGGGCCCTGCTGGACAGTCTAGGCAAACAACATGATTTATGCTGGGGGTCTCGGGCCACACAGGATGGCTCCACCTCTGGAGGGGCTGGACACTGAGGCCACCATGTACACATGATAAACCCCAGCAAAACTGTGGACGCCAATGCTCAGGCGAGCTTCCCTGGTTGGCGATACTCCACGCGAGCTGGTGCACGCCGTCACCGGGAGAAGCCAGTGCGGCGCAGGGCTCCATGGGGAGAGGACGGCTGGCAGCTCTGACGTCTCCTGGACGGCCCTGCCTTCTGCATCTTGTCCTGTTCCTGATTTTCATCAGTGTCTGCTCACTGGCATAATTGTAGCCATGTGTCCCACAGCTCTACTCACCCCTGTGAGTCCTCAGAGGGAACTCGAGCCTGGGAGTGGTCGGAGACTCCGGGTGGGCCCCATGCCCCTCCTCTGCCCCTCATGCCAGTCTCACACCGACCTCTGGGCCTTTAATTATGATGTCAATTTTCTGTAGCAGGCTTCTTCTTCTAGTCTGTTTGAAACTCACAAAGAAGCAATCCCGAAGGAAGAAACCTCCAGGTTTTCTGGCAAAGCATTTACTAGAGAATCACCTGGGCTCTGACAGCACTGGAAACAAGGTGGCTTCTCACAAGTCGTCTGATAGCAACAGGTGATATAGGTGACTGTTTCCTTTAGCTCAAGCCCTGGGGTCAGCCTCGGTTTTGTGGGCTGTGGGGCCACGTGGGTCTAACGAGGCTCCAGCCTCAGCATGGATTCCTGTTTGAAAGGAGGAGGTGACCCTGCTCCGAGCCTCAGGCATGGCGCTCACTCTAGGTCGCTCCTTGACTGAGGACCCATTTTCTTTCTTTTTTTTTTTTTTGAGACAGAGTCTTGTTCTGTCGCCCAGGCTGGAGTGCAGTGGCGGGATCTCGGCTCACTGCAAGCTCCGCCTCCCGGGTTCACGCCATTCTCCTGCCTCAGCCTCCCGAGTAGCTGGGACTACAGGCGGTGGCCACTGCGCCCGGCTAATTTTTTGTATTTTTAGTAGAGACAGAGTTTCACCGTGTTAGCCAGGATGGTCTCGATCTTCTGACTTCGTGATGCACCCGCCTTGGCCTCCCGAAGTGCTGGGATTACAGGCGTGAGCCACCGCGCCCGGCTGATTGAGGACCCGTTTTCAACAGACACCTAAACACCCAAGAAGTACCCGGTGGACGGACTCACCTGCGTTGCATTAGACATGGAAGCTCCGGGTTAGGGCGGCGCACAGAGAGGAACCCAAGGGAGAGTCAGCAGGGGGCTCGCCAGCAGGAAGGGAGCCTTGTTTTGGAGGCAGAAATGAAGACAGATGAGGTCACCACACCTGAGAAAGGGAGGGAGGGAGGAGCCGGGGAGAACGTCAGCCTTCGATTTCTCCACGTTATGCCTCAGCGCCAGGATCCGGCCTAATCCTCCCCCTTGCTTGGCACCCTCTCTGATCCATATTTTGATTCGGGGGTGGCAGGTGTGTGTGAGTGCGTGCGCGACGCTTCTGGGAGGCAGAAGCACCTGAGCAGCGCTGTTGGCTGTAAAGTGCTCATTTAGCATCTCGGGGGCTCCCGGGCACTGGTTCTCCTCATTCCCTCCACTAGTCTTTTTCCATCACAGCTGTGCTGCATGTTCATTCACCAACAGTATCTGTTCCTGGTTGCTTTTATTACAGAAATTAAGAAGATAGGTCAAAAACTCTTGGATTGCCAGGTGTGGTGGCACCGGCCTGTGGTCCCACCTACTTCGGAGGCTGAGGCAGGAGGATCGCTTGAGCCCAGGAGTCTGAGTCCAGCCTGGGCAACAAGACCCCATCTCTAAAAAACACAAAAGGTCCCAAAACATAAAAACCCCTCTTGGATTGGCCAGTAATCAATTTGTTACGTATTATCCTATAAAAATACACAAATCAGCACACCTGGGCCAGCCCCAGCTTATGTTTATTTAGCCGTGTATTTCTAGAAGCCCCTCAAGAGCACCCACCCTACACCAGACACGATCAGGAAGACCTGTAAGTAGGAAAACAGGAATTCTAGAGATTATGGAGTTATGTGGCCCGCGCCCCCACCCCCAAGTTCTGTGGAATTTACATCATGCTTTTTTTTTTTTTTTTTTGAGACGGAGTCTTGCTCTGTGCCCCAGGCTGGAGTGCAGTGGTGCGATCTGGGCTCACTGCAAGCTCCGCCCCACCCCCCGGGTTCACGCCATTCTCCTGCCTCAGCCTCCCGAGTAGCTGGGACTACTGCCACCACGCCCGGCTAATTTTCTTGTATTTTTAGTAGAGACGGGGTTTCACCACGTTAGCCAGGATGGTCTCGATCTCCTGACCTCGTGATCCGCCCGCCTCAGCCTCCCAAAGTGCTGGGATTACAGGCTTGAGCCACCGCGCCTGGCCCCAACATCATGCTTTTTATACGAAGCAGAAAGTCTTATGAGAGTAGGGGACACTTGGCTTCCAGTCAGTGTGGGCCCATCTCTGCACCTGTAGGTCTGTTCCCTTCTCTAAAAAAGGAGCTGAATTAAGCTTAGTACATTTCAAACTTTTTGACAGTGGAATCCATTTTTTTTCCTCCATATGAAATCTTATATAAAACTACATATTAAATAAAAGCTGAACCTTTGATAATTTTATAGGTTCACATTAGTAATACAATGAGAACAGAGGCTAATGTGTTGGTGGTCTCCAAAGTGCTGAAATTTAGCATGTTTGTTTACAAAAATGCTGACGTTTTATAAAATCTAAACTTACATAAAAACAAAAGCCTCGGACTGGGCACGGTGGCTCATGCCTGTAATCCCAGCACTTTGGGAGGCTGAGGCAGGCGGATCACAAGGTCATGAGTTCGAGACCAGCCTGGCCAACATGGTGAAACCCTGTCTCTACTAAATGTACTAAAATTAGCTGGGTGTGGTGGCGCACATCTGTAATCTCAGCTACCTGGTGGGCTGAGACAGGAGAATTGCTTGAACTCAGGAGGCGGAGGTTGTGGTGAGTCAAGATTGCGCCACTGCACTCCAGCCCGGGTGACAGAGTGAGACTCCGTTTCAAAAAAAAAAAAAAAAGTTTTATAAAATCTAAACTTACATAAAAACAAAAGCCTCAGGCTGGGCGCGGTGGTTCACACCTGTAATCCCAGCACTTTGGGAGGCCAAGGCGGGCAGATCACCTGAGGTCAGGAGTTCAAGACCAGCCTGGCCAACATGGTGAAACCCGTCTCTACTAAAAATATAAGATTAGCTGGGTGTGGTAGTGGGCGCCTGTAATCCCAGCTACTCTGGAGGCCGAGACAGGAGAATTGCTTAAACCCAGGAGGTGGAGGTTACAGTCAGCTGAGGTCGCGCCACTGCACTCCAGCCTGGGTGACACAGTGAGACTCTGTCTCAAAAACAAGACAAGACAAAACAAAACAAAACAAAAAAATAGCCTCTGAGGAACGGGAGCCCCTGGACTGGAATCAAGCTCTTCTGGTTCTGGGGTCAAGTACACCGTCAGAGCCCACAGCCGCCACAGCAGTCCCTTACACTGTCTCCATAGGGGCTGCTTCCCCAGTGCAACGTCAGGGCCGAGCACGGGCTCTGGGTGGCCCTGGGTGTCTCCATGGGGCCATGGTTATGAAGGACAGACCCTGGGGTCCATGACCGTGGTCACCCCTCGACCTTGCAGGGCCTGGGGTTCTCCCCAGTGTCAAGTGGTGGTGAATGCAGATGCAAGGGTTTCACCTGGAGTTCAGGATGAGAAGGAAACACTTTTTACCCGAGGAAGGTGAGCCCCCACGCCCCACTCCCCCTCCTGCCTTGGGAGATCATCTCCTGAAGCTCGCTGTGTGGGCTCCAGACTGGCACCAGTAGCTATGCACGTACCTAACAGTGCCACATGTTGGACACGGTATCTCGCGCCCTGTAGTTCAACAATGTACAGCCAATCACTCATCAAGTGTTTCTGTCAACCAGCGAGAACTCCTGAAAAACAACTTGAGTAACTGCCCCTTTCCTGATCTGTCCTTTCTCTTTTAAATGCTGAAGGCTCTTTTTCTCCCCCAGAGCATTTCTCAAGCAGCTTGCGTTTCCCAGGCTGCAGCTCTCAATCTTGGCCCAAATAAGCTCTCTCCCTGTACCTTCTTTCTGAGACAAGGTCTTGCTCTGTCGCCCAGGCTGGCATGCAGCAGTGAGATGATAACTCACTGCAGTCTCAACCTGTTGGGCTCAAGTGGTCCTCCCACCTCAGCCTCCTGAGTATCTGGGATGACAGACATGAGCCGTGGGGCCTGGCCTCTCCCTATATTGTCTCAGTTTCTTCCTTTAGGTTGACAATACCGTAACTTCACACTGTTCACCTGGGGGTGTTCCGATGGGCTGACATGGCGCTGCGAGCATGTCCCGAGGCCCTCACCTGTGTTCACCATCACCCATGACGCTGCCCACCTAGAAGGTATTTCCACCATGTAATGTGATGGTCGGGGCTTGGACCCCAGGCCACACTGCTTGGGTAGCAGCCTGGCTCCACTCAGTATTTGCGTGACCTCGGGCAAGTGACTTCACCTTTGTGTGCCTCAGTTTCCTCATTTGTGAATGAGTATAAGAGTAGCAAATTATTGGGTGGGTCGTGAGAATTAAGTAAACTAACCCAGGGAAATGAGGCACCCACCACAGCTCCTGGCATAAAGGCAGCGGTAAGAAATACGAGTTCTCCTTGTCATTACTGCTGATGGCTGCTGCCAGCCCTCACAGGAGACACGAAGCCCGTAGCTTTGCCTTTATGCTTCTTGCTACCCCAAAATAGCAGCAGCGTGCAGCTGGGCTGAAATCGCAGCATGCCTCCGTGAGTGAGTCCTCTCGAACTCTTGTGCTGCAGGAAGTTACTAAACACCAGGTTTCCTCCAGTTTTAAGATGGGGGATAAGGACCGCAGCGGGCAAACATCCAGTCTGCGGAAACACTGATCTGAGTAGCGGCGCAGGATGTGAAGTCTTCTGGCTGGCGTGCCCACTTTTAGGTGGAAGTGGGGCATGTGTGGTTCCTCAAAACAGCCAGCAAAGTTACTGGACCCTTAGGCCGAAGACCACACTCTGCCTGGGTCTCAGCCTCGTCCATGTGCCCCAGCTGCAGAGAGTGTCGGCGTCTGCACCTCTGTCAGTGCGAAGGGAGCACAGACACCACTGGGTAGAGAAGGAAGCTAAGGACAAAAGCTTGCCCTCCTACGCCAGCCGGCGTGCCGGCCACACGCAGCCATGGAGAGGTGAGGTTATAACCACGACACGAGGAGGTAACACTTTAGTCCTGTTTCCATGGACTTCTCGCAAGAGCATCAGCGAGGATAATGATCTCTCCATTGAGGAGGTGGGTGAACTAGGATCCCAAATTCCTACTTCCAGCAATTCCCTATTTTCAAGACTTTCATTTCTATAAATTGTATTGATTCACCTTTTCCTACTCAAAAAAGCCCCCAAACCCAAACCAAACCAAGAGGTGGTCTATAAAAAGTCACACTGCCTTTTCCACTAAGTAAAAAATCAGCGGATAGACTTAGCTTTGAACAGCTGTGGCTAGCAGCTGGTGCAGTCTGCACTCCAGGCCGGCTGGATGGAGATGGCCAGCCCCTCCGCAGTCAGTGTCCCTGTGTGTGGGCAGCCCTGACCTAACGGGAACCCGATCACGTCCGAGCCAGCTTGCCCAACACCATGGCTAAATTTAGTTTCATGATGAGCAATAAAATTCACATGTTCTTTATTTAGTCCATATGATACACCGTTTTTTAGTTTTTGAAAATTAGATAAAAGAGCATATTAAATGGCAGGTGTCTGAAGTTTCTCTTCATAAACAAGGTCAAAACAAAAAGTTCCGAATTACAAAATGTTAAAAAATATGTCGGTACTTAACATTTCACTAATGCATAAAGTTACAGGTATTTTCTAAAGAAAAATAATTGTGCCACTTACCTATATTTGCTGTTTCTATGAATTTTTTTATTCTGTACATAGGACATTTTGTACAAAATATGAAGTCTACATTTTTATTACTTATTACCATAAAACAAAGATACAATGTATGTACAATATTAAAAGGAAGCCATACTAAAGCCACACTAAAAAGACACTTGGAATAGTGACATTTCTGATGTACAGATACATTCTGGAAAGAGTGAGGATGCCAAACGCAGAACTTTATGAAGAAAAACAGTCACCAGTTTATTTTCAATGTAATACTTTTGAAATCAGTTTGGTACAGAATAAACAGTCTCTATACAATGATATGTAAGCTGACAATTAGCACAGGAGTCCAAGTACTAACTAGGGAACCTTTAGGAGGCTAAAATATTAAGTAATACTCTTGCCAAAGAAAATTGGTTTCTCTGAAAACTTTTATTTTCTTTTGGTGAGTGTTTGTCTTCAATAAAGAGCAGAAAGAAAACCTAGACAAAAGATGTTCTTACACACTGAGCTTTACACAGTCAACCAAACATTGATATTTTGCTTTTTCCCTAGGGCGGAAAGAGAGTCTTCCCAGCAACCTCTCTCACAAACATACTGAACATCCAAAATCAAGGATATCTGAGAATCTATCAGCTAAAGACGGAAGTTCAAACAATGGTATATCAAAATACATAAGACGCTGCTTTATACAGTAAAAGCACCCTTTTCCCTCAAAAGGAGAAGGCATCTAAACTGTTTTTTTTTGAATGATAAGTTTTCAGAATGGTAAAATGGAGAGATACGTGTCAAGTTTCTCAGGAAGTGTTCATCTCACAAAGTGGACTTGTCCACTTTTCGCTGGGGCAGTCTTCGCATTTCATACCTGCACTTGCTCTTAACACAAGAAGTCCCCTCCCCCCAGGTGATTGTCCTCCAAGACACGAGGACAGAAGCATTGCCAGTGGCTTGAAATGACAGCAGTGGGCAGCAGGCACTAGGGCTGCACAAGGAGCAATGTCTGCTTCTCACAATCTTTAAAAGGATACCCGAGACCTCGATGAAAAACCAGATCCTAAAAAAAGCCAGATTTTGTCTTTTATGCATCAAGACACTTAACATTAAGTTATATAATCTTATGCCAGAGATGAAAGAAACTAGAATCACATGTTTAGAATAGCAGTACACATCTCAAGTAGCTTTCAAGCAGGATAAATAAGTCAAAATACTGGCCACCCTGAGAGAAATAAAGAATAGACAAAGCACTAAGTTTAAAGATTTTTCTCCTTGTGCTATTCCATCTAAAAAAGCTCAGTACATGCAAGGAAGTCTGTGGAATACATAGCAGCATTTGAAGACCGATGACAACTCAGATACTGTATTTTCCTTACGAGGTGTTGATCATGTGAGCTCTTTTCAACAGAAAGAGCCCCACTGAACATCATCCTCGCTGGTGCCTCCTCCAAGCTCTCAGAACCGCGTTGCAGCCTTCGGGGAAGGCAGCGGCAGTGCCGGTCCCGTGCAACGCTGTTGTGTTACTCTACGCTCAAAGACAGCTGCAGTTTGCATTAGGCTAAGAACTGGCTTAACTCAAAATGATTTGGCTCCAACTTTCCATCAAATGTGGAATTCTTAGAGACTATAATTTTATGAATTCAAGAGCCTTGCTGAAGGGCAACAATGTTTAAGTTGATGGAAATGAAATCTGCAAATAGCAATATGAACACACAATTTTTAAACTCCAATTTCTGTCAAGGTAGACAGAGCAAGCTCTTTTAAGATAGATTTCAGAGCAATCTCTTTTAAAATAAATTTCTTCTACAAGCTTACTCCTGGAATCCTGGAGTACCACAGACTTGGAAATATGGCTTTAGGTACACACAAGAGAAGGAGACGCGGTATTCATGTCACTCATCAAAGTGAAGAGACCCCTTAGAAAATACCAGCGGTTGAGGATTGTCATTTTCCCAGTATGTTGTGTGAGAACTCGAAAGCAAAGAGCCATTTCACTGAGACTGAAAAACAAACAAACGAGAACTGTTGGCGTAACAATCGCGTGGAAACCATTTCAAAGGCTGTAAAGTCTTAAAAAATAGGTCATACTTCTTAAAGTGTTCCTTTGATTTGGAAAACATTGATGTTATCACAGAACCACCTATGTTAAAAGATCCTAAGTTGCATTTGGGAGAACATGAAGATGAAGGGCAGGGTGCTTTCCTATAGCTCTGACTTTGTGAAATAGTCTGACGTGGACTATGCTGGGGTGGCGACGACACTGTGAGGACACCGTCGTCAACCCGCGGCTCTGCCAGCGGGCTCTGGGAAGTCACCATTGTTTGAACTCCTAATCTCGCGCTGAGGCGGACGCACGTTATTGCCTACAGAACGGGGTCCAAGAAAGCTTTGAGTGTAACTGATTGGTATGGCACAGAAAGTATGTATTTTCTACAGAATCCAGAAAAGAACTGGCGGGCCCAGCCCCGATGCGGCACCCCGGAGGCTAGCGGCCGTCCTGGGAGGCCAGCTCATCAGCCCTGCAGTGAGCTTCCAAGGCTTTCTTGGTGTGGGGGTCCTGAGGCAGCTCGGACTTGCGGCGTGCAAGAGGACGGTCCTTCTTCGGATCTTTCTGTGCCTGGAATTAGAAATGCAATGGCGTTGGCTACAAACTAAGCTATCTGAAAAGCAAGCTTACTTCTGAGGTGGAAGTCAAATGATAACCGCGAGGCACGTGTGCCTCACCCACTCACTGTCGGCACCCTGGCCACAGGGAAACGGCCTTATGTCTTATCATGGAAATTCGCCAAAAATGTCTTGCCACTAAAAATCGTGACTTGTGTGAGGGCCTGTGTGTTCAATCCTGGCGTTTGGTCTTCCGAAATGTGCAGTGCTTGTACATAGGACTCAGTACCTCTAATTTGCAGAATTCATGCATTTTAGTAAATCTCATAAGTAACCTCCTATTTCATAAATGTCATTAAAGCCGTTTCATCAGCATGTCCCCTACAGAAGCATTTCAAGAAGTAGAAATTTCCGGCTGGGCGCGGTCACTCACGCCTGTAATCCCAAGCACTTTGGGAGGCCGAAGCGGGTGGACCACGAGGTCAAGAGTTCAAGACCAGCCTGACCAACATAGTGAAACCTCGTCTCTACCAAAAATACAAAAATTAGCTGGGTGTAGTGGTGCGTGCCTGTAATCCCAGCTACTTGAGAGGCTGGGGCAGGAGAACCGCTTGAACCCGGGAGGTGGAGGTTGTAGTGAGCCGAGATTGCACCACTGCGTTCCAGCCTGGGTGACAGGGCGAGACTCCACCTCAAAAAAAAAAAAAAGAAAAAAAAGAAGTAGAAATTTCCTTGGAGGCAAAGAAAAAAAATGAATGAAAAACATATTTAAATTGGATTTCAAACATCTATCAAATTGAAAAAAAAATACTCTCTTCTCCAATCCATTGTCTTCGTAAAGTCTAGGAAATTTTGGTTTCACTTAAAAAAAAATTAAGTGAATCCAATTTTTGCATGAGGATTTGGGCAACTGTATCTGCAATAAAAGGGAAACTTAATTTGGAGAGTTTACATATCAAAAGCATCCATTTCCACGAATAAACACATAATCCAGTTTAAAAGTAGAGACAGTGTGTTAATACCAATATTTTGAAACAAAACAATAAACCATCTAAATCACCCAAACATGATGTCTATGCCAGAAGACTTGACTGCCAATTAGTTAGAAACTTCTCAGGACAAAGTTTCTTAACCAGAATTAAGTCTTCCTTTTTGTTCAGTGTATTAAAAGAGACTAAGTTACTTTTGTGGTGCATCTAGCAGACAAAATTTAAGTCAATCATTTGACAACAAAAAGAACACAAACCTCACAGATTCCAGATGTCTGATTTTGACATGGATGTAAAGTAAGTTTTCCTTTGCTTTAATGAAAAATCCAAGGACCTGCAGAGGTTCTGAATGAAAAGTTCAAATCTTTGCTGAGTGTTTCCCAGCAGGGTTCTTTGCAAATGTATCGATGAAAACAGCAATAATGTCAAGGTTTAAAAAGAATTTTGTGTCACATCACTTTAGGATGATTTCTAGAAATGTTATTTGAATATTCACATTCACTCATGGTAGGGGCAGGACTTTTGATTTTTTTCCCCCTGGAAACCAGCGTGAGGGCTTTGGGAGAATCTTTCACTTCTGGAGATGGTGAAGGTCACGGTCCCCTCGCCCATCACGGTACTTGTGAGAGCATGTTCATGTGTGAGGATGCAGAGCATGTCTACCTTCAACCCATGAGAAACTCACAGGTGAAATCCTACCCTGAATTTTATGCCCATTCTATGTTGATCTCTCAAACAAAGTGAAGCAAACAAAACCAAGATTTTTATATACTTAAAATATGTAATTACAGCTGCAATAGGCACTCCAAAGAGAAGAAACATTTTCATAGAAAAAGGCAACAGTAAAAAGCTTGGAGCTGGAACCAGTGAATGCAAACTGAGAACACAAACATGACCCCAGAGCTTCTGAAAGGACAGAAAACCGGTGGACATATCTGGGCCTTTCTGCTTAGACATTTTAAATTGATGTGCAAAGCAGAGAATAATTTTACTATCCACAAGGCAAAACAATGAGGACAGGAGGCAGGGAGAAGACGACAGCATGCAGATGGTGGGCTGATGAAGGGCCCGGCGGAGGGGATGTGCAGGTGAACATGCTGGCAAGGGCGGAGCGGACTGCGGGAGACACAAGTCAGCGAGAGGTGTCCTCTCTTCTGCAGCCCACGGGCAGGCCTGGAAGGCTCAGTGTAAACCGTAAGTGCTGAAAGAGCACCAGAGGTCAGGCATACACGGCTGTGCAAGTTTTCTTCCTCTTATAAAGGTGTACATTCAAACTTTACTACTTAATTTGGGATAGAAATAATCAACATCTCTTAAGGGACCAAATTTCTTAAAAAAAAATTTTTTTTTTAAATTAGAGACAGGGTCTTTGTCACCCAGGCTAGAATGCAGTGGTGTGATTACAGCTCACTGTTGCCTTGAACTCCTGGGCTGAAAGGATCCCCCTGCCTCAGTCTCCTGAGTAGCTAGGACTACAGGCATACACCACATGGTTGGCTAAATTTTTTTTTTTTTCTAGAGATGAGGTCTTGCTGTGTTGCCCAGGCTGGTCTCAAACTCCTGGCCTTGAGCAATTCTCCTGCCTCGGCCTTCCAAAGTGTTGGGATTACAGGTGTGAGCCATGGTGCCCAGCCACCAAATTTCTATTTTAAAATTATTTTATTTTTATTTTTGACACGGAGTCTCGCTCTGTCACCCAGGCTGGAGTGCAATGGTGCAACCTCGCCTCACTGCAACCTCTACCTCCCGGGTTCAAGTGATTCTCCTGCCTCAGCCTCCCAAATAGCTGGGATTACAGGTGCCCACCACCACGTCCGGTTAATTTTTTGTTATTTAGTAGAAGCAGGGTTTCACCATGTTGGTCAGGCTAGTCTCGAACTCCTGACCTCAGGTGATCCGCCCACCTCGGCCTCCCAAAGTGCTGGGATTACAGGCGTGAGCCATTGTGCTCGGCCTCCCAGTCGCCACATTTCTTTCTTTGTTTTGACCATCACAAGCTGGAATGACATGGACAAAAGGGAAAATACTTCATGTACATGTTAACTCGTCAGTTCTTTTCCTGGAGAACAGGCCTTCCATGTGCTCTACGCGTTGAATAATGAGTACCTGCACTGACCACCTTCCGTCTCTCTACACCTTCCTTACTTGCATGGTTGGTGATGCTTTTCTCCCGACCAACTGTTAAAAATGAGAATTGCAAACATTTTAAATGTCTGTGATATAAATGTCATTCACATGATATGTGCTAGTTTTCTTTGAATGTTCTGAATAGGGTTATACTAGTTTCTTGAAAGAAATGTAAATAAAGGATAGGTAAATACATGGTTGAATTTCTCCACAAAAATCCAGCCTACTCCATCGGCATCACAGCCTGCTTCCCGCTCTCCAGCTATTCCTTCAACCACCTCTCACACCTGTCCCAATCAACCCTCACATCATCTCAGAGAAATGTGAAATTATTTTGGAAAAATAAAGTTAGCTGAAAGTAAAATTAAAAGGGCATTGAATATCTTCAAATGACTATATATAAAACCAAAAAAGCTTAATTTTAGCTGTAATTTCTTATGTCAATTTGGTCACCAAATTGTGCACATCCATTTTTCCTGCATCCTGGTACCTTTTTTTTTTTTTTTTTTTAAAGTTTTGGGAGTCTGAGTCTGGCTATGTCGCCCAGGCTGGCGGGCAGCGGTGCGATCGCAGCTCACTGCAGCCTTGAACTGGTGCCTTCTTACTTTAACAATAGTGCTTTTCAGAATTTTAGGAAAACCACTCCAAACATCTTTCAACTTAAGAAAAGTTTATTGGCTGGGTGTGGTGGGCTCACGCCTGTAATCCCAGCACTTTGGGAGGCCGAGGCAGGCAGATCACTTGAGACCAGGAGTTTGAGACCAGCCTGGCCAACATGGTAAAACTCTGTCTCTGCTAAAAATACAAAAATCAGCTGAATGTGGTGGTGCCGGTAGTCACCGCTACTTGGGAGGCTGAGGTGGGCGGATTGCTTGAGTCCAGGAGGCCGAGGCTGCAGTGAACCAAGACTGCCACTGTATTCCAGCCTGGGTGTCAGAGCAAGACCCTGTCTCTCAGGGAAAAAAAAAAAAAAAAAAAAAAAAGAATTTATCATTTCAAATATGATACCTAGACACTGCACTCCATAAATACTTTCATCTGGATATGTTGAATTCAACCGATTCAACTGATCCACAGAAATCTACGAGGAGTCAGGCCAGGCACAGGGCCTCACACCTGTAATCTCAGCACTTCAGGAGGCTGAGGTAGGAGGATCGCTTGAGCCCGGGAGGTTGAGGCTGCAGTGTGCTGTGATCGCTGTGATCGTGCCACTGCACTCCAGCCTGGGTGACACAGTGAGAACCTGTCTCCAAAAACAAACAAACAAAAACTGTAAGAGGTCTTGGAATTGCATAGTGTTATTAGTCTTCCAACTTCATTCTTTTTCACAGTTGTTTTGGCTATTCTAGATCCTTTGCATTTCCATGTGAATTTTAGAATTAGCTTTCTCAATTTCTTGAGGATAAAAAGCCTGCTGAGATTCGAATGGAGAGTACGTTAATTTGAGGAAAACTGACATCCCAGTGATACTGAGTCTTGACTCAGGAACGTAATTCACAGCGATCTAAGGATGAGGCGAGGGAATCACTGTTGTAAGAATGTCAGTCACACAGGAAACCCGGTGACAGAACACAATTGCAAGAACTGTGAAAACAAGGAAGCAGACGTGCTACAGGAGTTCTCCAAGAACTGTCCTGCCTGTGTGTGTATTTAGAACAAGTGGATGGCCAGCCACAGGACCTGTTCCTTCTTGTCACCGTATAAGGTAACCCTCCCAGGAGGGGACGTGCCCCTTTCCAAGGGCAGTGGACAGACCAAGCACCTGGAAGTTCTGGGGCCCCGGATATCACACAGATACTAGGGCTGACTTTCAAACGCAGTTTTACTCAGGAGAGAATGCTATTTTGGTTTGCATTCTTGATCAAGTTCTTGATCTACTACAGAGCAGGACCTAAATTGCAAATATGTACATACCTTTCAGGTACATTACATTTTGGACATAGTTTATTCTTTGTCTAGCTTTAATTCTGACCTAAGTCAAAGGCTATACCAAAAAGAAAAATTCCCCAACCCTAAGCTATTTAATGTGTAAGAATTTTTTTTTTTTTTTTTTTAAGATGGAGTTTTGCTTTTGTTGTCCAGGCTGGAGTGCAATGGCGCGATCTTGGCTCATTGCAACCTCCACCTCCCAGGTTCAAGTGATTCTCCTGCCTCAGCCTCCCAAGTAGTTGGGATTACAGGCACCTGCCACCATGCCTGGCTAATTTTTGTATTCTTAGTAGAGACAGGGTTTCACCATGTTGGCCAGGCTTGTTTCGAACTTCTGAGCACAGGTGATCCGCCTGCCTTGGCCTCCCAAAGTGCTGGGATTACAGGGATGAGCCACCACACCAGGCCAAGAACTGGCTTTTTAACTGTGTATAGCCTCGTGTCTTAACACTAACTGTGATTTCCTTCTGTGTGCAGTAACAATATCAGCTTACAAGTCTTTAGCAAATTTGAAGCCACAAAATCAAAATGGTAAAAAGGCGACCTAAAATCCTTGAGTTAAAAAAAGTATCAAGAAGGGAGAACATTACCACTCCCACGAAGAGAGAAATATACACAGATTTTCATATTTGTGATGAAATCTATTCATTGCTAAGAACATTCATTGTGAGGAAACTATGGAATCCAACTGAATTAGAATACTAGTTACTGATGTTCAGAGTGTTCAGTGGGCTTTTCCACTGTATTTCTAGTACTTTCAGGCTTTGATGAGCTAAAAGCAGCATTCAGTCATCTATTCTGCTCTTAACCTGAGTTGAGGAATTAGGGGGGCAGAAGAGACCGATGACCGTGGCTACCATGGCGGCTTGGTGCCACGAGCCCCCTCCTGCGCAACTCCGAGAAAGCAGCCGGGACCAGTGCAGCCCCACTGGGATATGGCGCCAGCCATGTGCTAATTCCCAATCTTCTAGGAGTCACATTCAAAATGTAAAAAAAAAAATGGGGGGCATTCATTTAAATAATATATTTTATTTAATCTAGTAAAGAAGTAAAAGAATGGCCACTCCACAGGCAGGGTGCCTACTTTCACTTTTTACCTCAGAATTTTTTTTTTTTTTTTGAGACGGAGTCTCGCTCTGTCGCCCAGGCTGGAGTGCAGTGGCCGGATCTCAGCTCACTGCAAGCTCCGCCTCCCGGGTTCACGCCATTCTCCTGCCTCAGCCTCCCAAGTAGCTGGGACTACAGGCGCCCGCCGTCTCGCCCGGCTAGTTTTTTGTACTTTTTAGTAGAGACGGGGTTTCACTGTGTTAGCCAGGATGGTCTCGATCTCCTGACCTCGTGATCCGCCCGCCTCGGCCTCCCAAAGTGCTGGGATTACAGGCTTGAGCCACCGCGCCCGGCCTTACCTCAGAATTTTAGAACAGGATGTCTTTAGGAATTATTTCGCTGGTCAAAAAGAGGTTAAAGTTCCTCAGCGAGAAAGGCTAATGTCTCCAGACTATTTGGGACTACTTTTTTAGTTTACAGGCATTTGAAACAGGGAGGGATGCTCAGGGAAACACAGCAGTTGAAAGGCTCCTTGAACTCAAGCAGGAACTGAGTAAGGTGTCCTAAGTGTCTCCAGGCCCAGTTGAGGAATAAGAGTGGTAGGAGGCTCTCTTTGAATCGGGGTGATCTACATGTTTATTCCACAACAAAGGAAAGAAAACCACTGGAGCAGGGCTGTTACCCAAGGTGGCCTGTGACATAAGTACTGAAAGACAGTGCCCAGGAAGGGGCGAGGGGGGCAAGGGGGTTGGGGGCGAGAGGAGCGAGGGGGATGAGGGGGGTGAGGGGGAAAGGTGCAGGAAGGTAAGGGTGGTAAGGGGGCAAGGGGTGTGAGGGGATGAGTGTTGGTTGGCAAGGGGCAAGACGGCAAGGGTGGGAGGGGGCAAAGGAGGGGAGGCAAGGGGCCATGGAGGGGTGAGGTGTCCTGGGGAAAGGGGTTGTTAGCACCTGCTGTGAAGAGCTAAAAGGGAGCATCTCTGGGCCAAAGCAGAAGCCAGAGCGCTGTGAAGAAAAAAGCGAGGGGTGGATATGGCTGTGAAGCTTTCGATTTTGCTGGAGTTAACATTTAAAGAATAGTTAAGAGTTGGGATTACTACTACTGTTAGTAAATGGAGATACACATCTCAGGCACATACTTAATCCTTAAAAACTGTTTCTAGTAATTTGATCACTAAGATCTATAGATACAATGTTTCCTATAAGGCTAGCAAAATTTAATTTTTAATTTCAGCTTAAACAGAAGGCACTGATGCAAATCACATCGCCTACCAAAAGTATGTGCATTTCTTAAGCAATTATCTGTCATGGGCGCCCAGCTGAGCTCAGTGCACTTTTACCTGACGAGCCTCGTCCTTCACTGTCTTTCTCAGCATCTGTACATCTTCAAATAAAGGCCCATCTGTCTCCATTGCAACCGGAATGCTCACGGTGCTGGCTTGACTATACACTGTGTACTGCAATGCAAAGTGTGGAGTCACTCTGTTAGGTGCCCAGGCTCTGAACTCCAGGCTTCTCATCCTGGCCAGGGACGCGTCTCCCCTGCCACCCCCCCAGGGCCCTCTCCCGCACGAAGCCCACTCAGTGGGAGACTTGCCTACACTTGCAACACGACGTGCCTTGCTGACTTCTGAAACCAGAAAGCACTCAGTGGAGACAGCAAAGCAGCTGGTCCCCTCCTGGCCCGTCTGCACCTGATGGACAGTGACCCCCACCCTGGCCCACACCCCACAGCCCTCCGCAGTTCTGACTCCATGTGAGCAGCCAAGCGCGAGGGAGCGCCCTGGGCTCGGTGGCGGGAGCTGTCACACCGCTGGAACCCTCACCTCTGGCCATCTATTCTTGGCCAGCGACCTCCAACCTCATGATTCTCTTCCCTTTCCTTTCACGATCATGTCCTCTCATCAAGACAGCCGGCATGGTTCTGTCTCCCCTTTATCCCATTTTCCCGGCTTGCTTATGAAACCCTCTCATCACATCCTGGGCGACTCGCTCTCCACCGACACACACAGCCTGGGGGAGCCTGACGTTCCCTCCCCATTCCCTACGGGTGGCCCTGGGACTTTGTCACTCTCCCTGTGCTCTGGATTGGAATGCAGATGGCTCAGCCCGCAGTCACTGGGCCCGGCTGACTCCATTTCCATGAGTGTAGTGCAGGGGTAAGGTCACCCTGGAGGGCGGCTGTGAAGTTTCTATGAGACAGGGTGCATGGGACAGCATGACTGTGACGAGCGTCTGCTCGCTTTGAGGGCACAGGTGAAGGAAGCGGCACGTGTGTCTGCTGTGAGCAGGGCGCCTGTTTGTCCTGCATGGTCGTGTGTGTGTGCTGCCACCCTCACCTGGCTGATGGGGGAACTGGGACATGGAGGGGCTGGGTAGCTTGCTCAGGGTCTCTGAGCTCAGGAGAGGGGAACTCAGAGGAGCTACACCCTCCTGCTGACCTGCTTCACCCCTGCCCCTCACACTCTGCCAGCCCAGAACAGCTAGCTCTGTTCTCAGCCACCGTCCAGTGTTTGCCCTCACCTCTGATGGAGCCTCCTCTGGCATGAGGCCTATGGGTGCCCTCTGGCTGCTAAGCCCTTCCCGGCCTTGCCTCACTGGACCTCTCTGAGGAATGAAGACCGTGAACGCCATTATTCAGCCCTGAACCTGCACCCTCTCTCGGTCTCTGTGACCCCAGCCTCTCCTCCAGGCATCTTGGGCTCCTTCCTCTGTGGGCCTTCTGCAGCCTTTTCCCAACCCCCTGCCCCTCCTCATTCACCCCGGCTTCCATGCCTCCAGGCCCAGGCCCTGCGGCTCAACTCTGGGCCCACCTGGCTTCCCCTTCCTCCCAAAACAGCCGGGGCGCACACCTTCAGCTGGGTTCCTTCCTCTAATGCCAGTCAGACCAGGTCCTCAGCACCCTGTGCCTTCACTCCCACAGCTCCGCCCAGCACCACGATCTCCACACATCTCCACACCCGTCCCCTACCCCGATGGCCCCAGCACTCCGCCCATGCTGCGCCAGAAGAGCTTGCAAAAATGCAAGTCGGGCTGGGCCATGTTGCCCTTATGGCTCTTTAATATCTGCTCACGTTTTGAGGGAATTCTGCTCCCTCTCCACCCTCACCTCTCAGCACATCACACCAGCCCTCCCCATGACTGACACCCCACCAGGGCCAACACTTGCCACCCACCGTGTCCCTGCTTTTCTCTACCTCTGCCGCGGGCACCTTCCCTCAAGTCTGACTGGGTGACCCCCTCAGTCAAACCAAGAGGCCCCTGTACTGTGTGTGTGTTTCTTTGGAGATGGGAACGAACGAGCCGGTCCTGCCATCTCCCGCACACTCCTCCAGGCGTCTTATTAACACAATCTGATCATCTGAGCTGAATTCACCTGCCCCTCCTAATGGACTGTAAGCTCCCTGAGGCTGGGGGCTATGTCTTGTTCTCATCTTTGTATCCTTAGAACCACAATTCAGGACACAGCACCTTGTCCTCGAGGGGGCTCACAGTCAGGTGGGGAGATACAGAAACCGAAGTGGCTGCAAGACTCCTGGGACTTGCAGGGCCTGTTTCACACCAGCACTTCTGCTTCTGACTACTCCGGGCGACAAGCAGTGCTTTCCATGGGACCCACTAACAGCCCTTGCTTGGAGTTCGGTTCACTGGCCCTTGGGGCAAAGGACAGTGTTCCCACACGAGAATGCCACCAGATGTTCACAGCAAAATAAGCCTCACATATCAGGCAGCGGCAGGAGAGGGTTCTGACTAGGAATAAAAGCCTTCACTGAAGGCCGGGCATGATGTCTCACACCTGTAATCCCAGCACTTCGGGAGGCTGAGGTGGGTAGATCACAAGGCCAGGAGTTTGAGACCAGCCTGGTCAACATAGTGAAACCCTGTCTCTACTAAAAATACAAAAATTAGCCAGGCGTGGTGGCGGGCACCTGTAGTCCCAGAATACTTGGGAGGCTGAGGCAGGAGAATGGCTTGAACCCGGGAGGCGGAGGTTGTGGTGAGTTGAGATCACATCACTGCACTCCAGCCTGGGCGACAGAGCAAGACTCCGTCTCAAACAAAACAAAAGAAAAACCTTCACTGAGGTGCGTTCCTCACATGAGCTCCTCTCTCAAAGCAAAGGCAGGCATCCATCCCAACCCTGCCCCAGGCCGCTCACGGCAGTTTTGGTCGTTGCAAACACTGAGCCACAGCTACTCTGAGTTCACAGAAGTACCTGACTTCATTTCATACGGTTCTGACAAAAGCTGGGGTGAGTAGTAAAACATTATATGGCCCCTTTTGATGGATTAGGAGAAACACATTTATGTTAAAAACTGCCAATATTTCATGATTTTAGAAAATTAAATCATGTGTGACATTAAAAACCCCAACAAAGCTGCCACAACTGCTCAAACAAGATGCAGTCTTGAGGGCACCGCAGCCTTCCCGGGTGCCCTGCGCCTGCTGGGTACGTGCTGTCACGCGTTTGAGTGGACGGAATCTCAGTCTGCAAGGACGGGGCGTCGGGGAACCCACAGGGAGTCCCTGGAAACTAAAAACAAAGCCCGCAAACCCGCTCTCCACAGGCAGGCCTGAGATGGAAAACCAAACTCTGAAACCCAACTGTTTCACTGCAGAAACAAACAGACTGTATTATCCACAAAATTGGCGACTTTTTGTTGCTGTTATAATGCGAAGCAGTGATCAGAATTTAGAGATGTTCTCCTGAGAATGAGAAGCAAGTACGAGGCCAGAGTTTCCAGCTCTGAGGTATTGACCCATGAAGTATTTTCTGTTTTGGAGACCATGTGCCATGCAACTAGAGCATGTGGATGAGACTCATGGGGACTTTTCACAGATGGTGTCAACACAGAGATGAGGACAAGGCAGGGCTAAGCTCCCAGCATCACAGTTCGTCAAAGCTCCTAGGCAAAACCACGGCATGCCTGCCATCACCACAGACGTTTGTAAAGAGAGCAACCAAAAAGAATACGTAAAGTTACTTGAGAACATTCAGGAAAAGCTGAGAAAAAGAAAAAAGAGAGCGATACGTATTTTGGAAGCAACACTGGTTACGTACAGTACGTACGGTAGTGAAACTGGGCCATGTTTGTCAGTACAAACCAGCTCTTGATTTGTAATGTAACGATTTTGTGCAATTTTTTCAATAAGCTATTTCTATATTCTAGGTACATAAAATCAGACCTTCTGATTCGCGCGTGTGTGTGTGTGTGTGTGTGTATTCATTTCTTACATGTTTTTGAGGCTACTGATTTCAACTGCGTGTGTGCTGAGGTCCTTGACAATCCTGAGGACTGTCAGCACCCACGTTGCCTGCGGCTCTTCAGAACAAAGCAAGAAGCACACTGTAGGGCCAGGCAGGGCTGGGCCTTACAAACTTGCCCAGGTTTATAGTGTTACCATGTTTTTAAACAAGTATCAGTATTTTAAGCACACTTTCAACATCAATTCATTAAAGTAGACACCTATAGCTATGTATCTCAATTAAGGACTACACAGTTTTAGACAGTAATCTTAAAACAGCTTTTGTATGTCAGTATGAATAAATACTGCTAGAAAAATGTTGGCTACCTGTTTTAGGTGGACTCAAGGGCTTACGATTAGAAATATTTAGTTTTCCTAATCTGAGTTTCTTGATTGTAGTTTTATCAGAGTTTACAAACCAATATGTTGTTATATAGGTAAATATATACTTTTAACTTTATATTCATGTATAACTTTTTATTAAATGTCAGAGAAATTTAAAAACCAACTTAGATAACTACGCACATCTCTCGCTAAAAGAAACACATTGTCTGGTAAAATCTTTTCTGGAGATTTGAAGGAAAGCTTGAGAATTCTTAGAGTGGCAAAGATTCAGACAAAAGATTTTCTGAAAAGATTTTCTTTTAAGAGGCACTGTTATAATGAGGCACACAGAACATGAAGAAACAACTGTCATAATGCTCTAAGCATTTAGACCAGTGTACATCAAACCCAAAGACCATGACACCAGGAAACCCTCCCGGACCCCGGCAGCCCTAGCAGCTCCGGGACATCCAGCATCGACGCGGACTCACCAGAGCACACTGGCACCCACTGCTGGGGAGGGAAGGAGGGGTAGCTGCTAACGTGGCAGAATACAGCTAATTTTTAATGGTGAAAGGCTGGGCTTACAGAAACCTCATACAAAGAAGACATCAAAACGTCATACTTCCTCTATTTCCAGTCTAATTTCCTTTCTTTTAGAACTAATTTCATACGCAAAAGAAAGGGAAATGCTGTTTGAGCGACAGCATCTATGACATTTGAGAGAGGAAGCATAGTCTTGGACTGTATTCGAGTTTTCTTTTTACCACAGTATATTCATCAGATTCAGATCTCATTTAAAAGCAGAGAAAAAAAGTCAATTCTGTGGTAAAACGATATGGGGCAAAATAAGTACTTGTACAAGAGGAGGGTTACAAAGTTTAAAAGTACTTTTTATTGCAGACATTTTCATATACAACGTTAGTGAAATCACGTCCCCCCCATGGTGAAGACATATATTCCTATCTTATAAAAACATTCAAGTAACCCTGGGCGTTTTCATGTTACTCTTTTTTAGTACCTGGGGATTGGCTTTGGCTAGATTTTCTATTTTAACCCATGCTTCTTCCCGTTCTTTCATTTTTAGCTTCTCTCTGAAAAACAGTAAAATGTCATCTGTGTTAGAGATGAATCAGACACAAGAACACACTGAAGGGGCGAAGGCACAGGCATGTTGGGCACAGCCAGCAGCTCCTCCCGCAGCCCCTCCGCTCCGTCTCCCCATACTGCACAGTGCTCAGCACAGCATGAGGAATGAACCGAGATGTAAACATGAGAAAATATCAGAACATTTAACATGACCAAGAATTGGAATTCTTAAAAGAAATCTAATCTAAGTAAGTCTTATGTCTCCATCCTTGCCCTTCCCCTGGTCGGTTGTTTCTTCATGGGGCCTATATAATTTGATGAGAAGCTCATATATCCATTGAAGAAACGAGACTGCAGGACAGTGTAAAGCGACCAGTGTCAAAGGAGCCAGCATTCCCATTCCTACAATATTAAAAAGGAAACATCTTAAGAGCCAGGAGACCTGGGTTGTTGACTGACTCCACTGTGAGAGGCACATGACTTTCAGTCAATCACTTAACTTGGATCCAAGTTTTTTCTTTCTTTTTTTTTTTTTTTTTGCGACAGGGCCTTAGTCTGTCGCCCAGACTGGAGTGTAGTAGCGCGATCTCGGCTCACTACAACCTCCACCTCCCAGGCCCAACTGATTCTTCTGCCTCAGCCTCCTGAGTAGCTGGGATTACAGGCGCATGCCACGACCGCCCGGCTATTTTTTGTAGTTTTAGTAGAGACGGGGTTTCACCATGTTGGCCAGGCTGGTCTCGAACTCCTGACCTCAAATGATCCACCTGCCATGACCTCCCAAAGTGCTGGGATTACAGGCGTGAGCCACTGCGCCCAGCCAGGATCCAAGCTTTTTAACCCAGAAAATGTACTACACAACCTTTAAGGTCCTGTTGGGAAAGCTGTGGGATTCCATGGGAGGAGGATCCGCCATCAGAAGGCCCTGCTGCTTGTGTGCTTCCTACCTGCAAACTGCACTGAGCGCTGAGATGAGGACGGACCACGCAGCTGGCAGCTCTAGAGGAATGGCTGGCCTGTCTCCCCGGCCCTTTCCTGAATGACCTGTCATCTCTCATGCTCTATGGTTCACTTTGGTGTATTCTGCATTTTTCTTCCCTCCACACTACCCAGAATATAAACCCCAAAAGGGCAAGGATTTTTGTGGGTTTTATTCATTGCTATATTGCCAGAATCTAAAACAGGGCCTGGTGTATAGGTAAATATTCACATATTTGTCTAAGGAATGACTAAATGGCAATATATATACACATATACATGCACACATATATACACAGTGTATTTTGAATTACATTCGTGCAAAGCTTATCTACCTTAGCCAGTTTTAAGTGACAAGCAAAAAATAAAATCTGCCAATAGTCCATACTCAACTTGGAATAAGACCTCCAACAACTATTTAATCACATTATTACTTGCACAGTCTAGGGACGAAGTACTCTGCCACTTAGATCATCCCTGGACACATGTGGGCTCAAAGACATGAGGGCAGGACCCTGATTTTGCAAAGGACAGACTAGATTCCAGAGAACGCCCACATTATTGAGTTAATTAAATCAGAATAAAGCTACATTGAAACGAAGATTCCTGCTCTCTTGTATAAACCTCACAGGATATAATTCAAATCCCTGCCTTATAAACATGAAAATGGACTACACATTATAGCCTTTAAGCCCAATATAGCCAAGAAAAGAAAAAATTCTGAATGTTAAATTCTTGCCTACATAAGCACTTATTGCAAAGATGATTAATCTGGCAATACAAGGAGGGAGAACTGGTAACTTTAAACACCTGTTCTTTCAAAATACGTTATCATAACACAGTTGTAATTTGCTCGCCAAGTATGAGAGGCCTGGTTTTGCTTTCGAGTGAAGAATAACGTTTTAGGACAAAACAGTGGACGAGGTTTACTTAGGATTAAGAAAAAAATCCTGGAAACAGTAATTTGTGAAAGGAACAACTCACTTTAGTTTCTCTGCTTTGAACTGTTGTGTACAGTCATCAAATAGCTTTTGGTTCATCTCCATGAAGAGCTTCAGGGCGTTGTATATCAAGCCATGTATTGTCCTATAAAGAAAACCGCACGGTGAGCCTGGGAGCACGTGTTCCTGCTGAGCCCTCGCCTCTCCACACTCAGGCTGCTCCATGTTCCAACAGTCCCACATTGCACAGGTTTCCCAAGCTCTAAAATGCAAGGCCTGCTCATTCCGAGTTATTCATTTTCTGACGGTTAGCCACACATCCGGAGACTTTCTTCAGAGCGGCTCTCACACAGCCACGGAGGCCACGCCACTTACTGTCTCCAGCTGACAGCAGCCAAAAACCACCGTGCTCAGAAACTGAATTAAAAACATTAAAACCTGAACAAATATAATGAAGACAAAATTATAAAAGGACAGTAATGGCAATACTTTATTTCCTATAAATGTCAGTTTCTTTTCACCTTATTCCCTGAGGACAGAAAAATTAATTTTAATAATGCCAACACAGAGCTTTGAAAGAGAAAATAAAATTAGCATAAAACAGCTTAATCAATGCTTAGTTCTCAGGCTCTGACACACATGGAGAGGGAAAGAGGCCAAACTGTCCCAGCTGAGCCTCTAGGTGACTCGAGTCCTAGCTGCCATCGGACTGTAGCCACATAAGAGCCCCGATCCCCCAGTAGACACCAGTGAAAGCCTGCACAGCAGAGCCTGCTCAGCCCATAGGATTGTGAGCAACAATTGCCAGTAGCTAAAAAACAAATACCAAAAAACCTAACCCTCAAATCATAATTACTTCTTAATCCACTTTTTAATAAAACCCAAATCATACTTAGAAAACACTTAAAAGAACATTTTTTTCTTTGCAATGGGCAGGGACTGAAAGTCAGTTATGAATTGTGCTGACTTTCATACCATACTAAATCACACACAAGAAACGTGGTGACGCTCCAGGGGCTTTTGTTGTCATTGTTGCGCTCAATTAAAAAAAAAAAAAATCAATGCAACCCAGGCGCGGTGGCTCATGCCTGTAGTCCCAGCACTGTGGGAGGCTGAGGCTGGTGGATCACTTGAGGTCAGGAGCTCAAGACTGGCCTGGCCAACATGGTGAAACCCCGTCTCGACTACAAATGCAAAAATTAGCCAGGAGTGGTGGCTCGTGTCTGTAGTCTCAGCTACTTGGGAGGCTGAGGCAGGAGAATCACTTGAACCTGGGAGGCAAAGGCTACAGTGAGCTGAGATAGTGCCACTGCACTCCAGCCTGGGCAGCGACGGAGCAAGACTCCATCTCAAAAATAAATAAATAAACAAATTAATGCTACAAAGAACAGGCTGTTGAGGGTGGATGTGCTGTACTAAAAACTACAACCACCACGCTATGGCCATGAGGGTCTTGGCTGCTGCTTCCACTGCTGTCTGCACGGCTGCTGGCCCTACAGCCACTAAGTGACAGCAAATGCTTCCTCAGTGCCTATCATAAGCCAGGTACTTTATGCATATTAACTGTATTGTAACCCTCACAACCAAATGAAGATTGTTGCAAGGCAAAGCACTTTACTTTCTCAGTTTTTCTGGCTGAGAAAGATCTGGTGAGAGCTAACTTCCCTGGGTAGCTGGTCAGGAGGAAGGCAGGAATGTGAACCAAAGTCATCCTCACTCTGATCTGCCTGTCCTTCTTTGTTCAATTCCTGGGCGGCAACCCTCAGAGGACTTGATGCAAGTGGACTGGCTGGATCCTTGCTTGGGGGTCTGGCTCAGAGCTCCAGGGCTAACACCTGTCTGGCTGCTGCCCTGCAGAATTCTGGGAAGGAGGCAGTGCTACCAGCAGCCTCGAGCGGACAAGGAGAGAGGGTACATGGGAGAGGGCTAGTCCGCTGGCAGTAGGGTGACTGTGCAGCACAGCAGGAGGGCTGCCCCAACAGACACTGGGAGTTAGGAGATCGCACTAGGCCACAGTGCGGCTCACCAGCTTTGTGACCGCAGACTGGGCTTTAAATGCCCTCCAAGTCTCACCTTCCTCACCCATAAACTAAGGGAGGAGGGCTGCTCTTCTTTAAGTTCTGAGTTATAATTACAATGTACAATGGAAAGAGATGAAAGAAGGTGGGAAAGAAAAACTCAGATACTCATATTTCTTTAAATAACAGGAGTATTAGATGATGCCACATTAATAAATAAGATGGCCTGGGTGCAGTGGCTCACGTCATCCCAGCACTTTGGGAGGCTGAGGTGGGTGGATCACTTGAGCCCAGGAGTTCGAGACCAGCCTGGGTAACATGGCAAAACCCCATCTCTACAAAAAATACAAAAATTAGCCAGGGGTGGCGGTGGGTGCCTGTAGTCCCAGCTACTCGGGACCCTGAGGTAGGAGGTTTGCTTGAGCCCAGGAGGTCCAGGCTGAAGTGAGCCATGATTGTGACACTACACTCCAGCTGGGGGGACAGAGCAAGACCCTGTCTAAAAAGAAATAAAATACAAAATTTAAAAAAGAAAAATATATAAATAATGTGGCACCCATATCAACAGTTTCCTTTTAAAGTCTCAGAAGACTATTGCTCAGTAAACAGATTTATTCATCCTCTTTAAGTCAAAAGATGAAGGAGCGGAGTAGGAGGAAACGCTTTTTGCTCCTGGGGCAATGCAGCTGTGTTCAGATCACCTGGCTTCCCTCTTCTTCTCCAGGGAGTGACCACTGTGGGGTGGTTCCTGGGTCTCACACAGGGGCTCCTCCAGGATGCACGTCCGCAGAGCTCAGAGACACCCCGAGAGTTCGGCGGCCACTGTGCCCCTACTGGGGCTGAGCTCCATAAGCTCTGCAGAGACCTTCAGCTTCTCTGCAGGGTGCTCAGGAAGAGGCCTAGAAGCTGCTGTCACTGGGAGGTGGCTGCAAACCAATGTGCCTCTATACTGGCTAGGAACAAAGGTAAGCTGGTAAAATCAAAGGCCATAGAAACTACCCACACTGCTACTTAATTTATAAGTCCACAAAACAATTGACATTCTTGTTTCTTAACTGATATTTAAAATTCTGGTATTTATTCTAACTGAAGTAGCAGTAAAACGTGCCACATTTTAAAATGACCGAAGAAGATGGCCGCCAGTTCTTTCTTACTTGTTCCAATGGGTCTTTGAGTTGCGGTACAAGGAAGGAAACATGATGGGCAGAATCTTCGCTGCGTTGTCACTGATTAAACTCATGATGTATTCATTATTCCAGTAATAGAGAGCTCGCTCTGCCACCTGAAAGACACAAGTGGATGGCTTGCTGGAGGTTGTGCCTGAGACATCGGGCAGCTGTCCTTGCTATTAAACCCGTGAGTCGGGTAATGAACTACCTTGGACCAGAAAATTATGATTATTTCTATAAATTCAAAATATTCTAGATTGTGACCTGTAACCCTGAAGAGCCTTCAACAAAGAGGCAGATAATTTCTGTACATCAAGCAATCAAGAACATTGTCACATATTTCTCTACTTATTCAGTAAACATTTATGCTAGATGTTGGTTAGACGCTGAGGAGACAACTCAAAGTAGGCTGCTCCACCTATCCGTCTGCCTCCCCCATCTGTCAGATCCAGCGGGTGCGCTATGTTCTGCTGAGCGTTCAGCACTGAACGCAGCAAGGTAGAAATCCTTGCCTCCATGGAGCTTACATGCTAGAGGGGAGGAGACAGGTGATGGATGATTATTAATTTACTAGAAACGGTAAGTCACACACAAAGGGCAGCAGGGCAGGGGGACAGACAGCGGCGGTGTGTGTGGGGTGGGGTGGCTTCAATGGCGAGGAGGGGACATCTGAGCAAGGACCAGAGGGAGGAGAGGTCCTGAGTTGTCAGCACGGGGCTGGCTGAGGGCCACTGCAGAGGGCAGTGGGGGCATGAACGAGAGGAGGGCAGGGGAACAGGGCCTGAGGGCACTTGTCCTTACTCATGGGAAGCCACTGGAGGGTGGTTCCCCCATTTTTCTTTTCTTTTCTTTTTTGAGACGGATTTTTGCTCTTGTCGCCCAGGCTGGAGTGCAATGGCATGATCTCGGCTCACTGCAACCTCTGCCTCCCGGGTTCAAGCGATTCTCCTGCCTCACCCTCCCAAGTGGCTGGGATTACAGGCGCCCGCCACCATGCTCGGCTAATTTTTTTGTATTTTTAGTGGAGACGGGGTTTTGCCATGTTGGTCAGGTTGGTCTCGAACTCCTGAGCTCAGGTGATCCACCTGCCTTGGCCTTCCAAAGTGCTGGGATTACAGGCACGAGCTACCTTACCTGGCCCATCCATTTCTGTTTTTTAATTTTTTTTTTGTTGAGATGTAGTTTCATTTTGTCGCCCAGGCTGGAGTGCAGTGGGGCCATCTCGACTCACTGCAACCTCTGCCTCCTGGGTTCAAGTGATTCTCCTACCTCAGCCCCCTGAGTGGCTGGGACTACAGGCATGCGCCATCACGCCCGGCTAATTTTTGTATTTTTAGTAGAGACATAGTTTCACCATGTTGGCCAGGCTGGTCTCGAACTTCTGACCTCAGGCGATCCGCCTGCCTTAGCCTCCCAAAGTGCTGGGACTACAAGCATGAGTCACTGTACTCGGCCCCCCATTTTTATTACTAAAACTTTCAAAAACAGACAAAGCTGCAAGACTAATATAATGAGTGCCCCCCACCTCCCTCCACCCAGATTCAACAACTGTTCACACCCTGCCCTATTTGCTTTTTCTCTCCATAGTCAACCAGCACACATGTGCATGTTCCACAGAACTATCTGGGAGTTCGCGGCAGTCACCAGGACACTTGGCCTGTCCCCACCACAGCATGTGTGCCTCTGGGAAGAGGAGCTTCTCCTGTCTTACTACTGTCACCACCTCCATCTGCACACAACTCACAGTAGCATTTGGAGGCTCTGAACAGCGTGGGGCTGATGTTTCTCCTGCCAGAAGCCTACAGCTTAGAGATCCTGAGGTTGCGGTGCAGTGTGTATGGGTGGGATGCTGAGAGAATGGCGGGTGAGCCTGTGCCAGGCTCAGGAATCCGGGCCGATTCCTCAGAGGCAGTGAGCTGGGATGAACTTTGCAGAACAGCAGGGAGGCAGGTAATGGGGGAGGGGAGGGCACGCATGAGAGTGAGGTGTGGATTCAAAACAAGGCACAATCGTAGCACAGCTCCTGGGCTAGTTCTTACTTAAGAGTTCAATACCTTGTACTTTAAAAAGCATCCATCTAGGCCGGGTGCGGTGGCTCACGCCTGTAATCCTAGCACTTTGGGAGGCCAAGGCAGGTGGATCACTAGAGGTCAGGAGTTCAAAGCCAGCCTGGCCAACATGGTGAAACCCCGTCTCCACTAAAAATACAAAAATCAGCCAGGTGTGGTGGTAGGCACCTGTAGTCCCAGTTACTCGGGAGGCTGAAACAGAAGAATAACTTCAACCTAGGAGGTGGAGGTTGCAGTGAGCTGAGATAATGCCATTGCACTCTAGCTTGGGCAACAAGAGCAAAACTTTGTCTCAAAAGAAAACAAACAAAAAATAAAACCATCCATCCATCCATTCATCCACCCACCCACCCACCACCCACCAATATATGTGGGGGTAATATTTTAAGCCTGATTTAGAAAACAGAAGCTTAAGATGCTTGATGGTTTAAACTTTAACATTTTCCAGTTTTTAAAACGAGTACTTTTTTTGGGTGAGAAAATAACATCTATAAGTTAAGAATGAGCTGGTGTGGTAGCTCACGCCTGTAATCTCAGCACTTTGGGAGGCCGAGGCGGGTGGAGCACGAGGTTGGGAGTTCAAGATCGGCCTGGCCAATGTTGTGAAACCCCGTCTCTACTAAAAATACAAAAATTAGCTGGGTGTGGTGGCGGGCACCTGCAATCCCAGCTACTTGGGAGGCGGAGAATCACTTGAACCTGGGAGGCGGAGCTTGCATGAGCCGAGATGGTGCCACTGCACTCCAGCCTGGGCAACAGAGTGAGACTCCATCTAAAAAACAAAAAATTAAGAATGAGTTGGCCTTATGTATATGTGTCTGGAAAAGATTCTGGGATGCACTCTGTGCTGATCAGGTCCTCTAGGAAGCAGAAGCCAAGATGGGCGCAAGCGTGCATGGGGGACACAGATGAGGGCGAGTGGGGGCGACGGGCCTGCAGCTGAAGGTCCGAGGGGGTCCTGGCGCTCAACTCCCTCATCAGAGGCATGGCAGGCCACCCTGGCAGCCCTCATGCTCTGTTCTTGGCAGGGACATGAAGGCTTCTGTGATATGTGGAGTGGCACCCAAGCCCCTGGCAGCTGCACGGCCACCTTGGCTCTGCTTTCCCCACCTGGACTTCCCTTCCTCCTTGCCCTGTCACATGCTTTTATGCAAAACAGCACATTGTGAGTTCGCTCGTCCCTGTCTTCTCTCGGAAGTCTGACGTTACCTATATGAGTAGCTAATTTTGCATCTAGGGAAGGAGTTCACATTTTCAGGACACTTCCCACGACTGCCAGTCTCTCCTGTACTTCGACCAGGGCTCTGTGGCGCTGGTCTCTCCAGTTTCTAGGAAACCATGCTCCTTTGTGCAAAGTGCTCACACAAGTCTTGAAAAACATTTTCTCTGTAGGCCAGGATTGATGGAAAACAAACAAAACAAACAAAAAACCCAAAACATCATTTTCCTTTCTTAGTTCCTAATGTGAAAACTCACTGAAATTTATAAAATGAAAATAACCTGAATATTTGTAATGGAAGAGACCACGGCAGTTCCCTCCTTTAACCCAGCTTAGCCTGACCTCACTTTACTACGGCTGCCCACGCTCCAGATCTTCTTACTCCTCTATCACTTGCCTTCTTGTCTTAGTTTTGCTGGTTTCAATGACCTCTTTTCAAAACCATCTTGAAAGGCTCAGTTTGGAGGACCCCTCACTCTTGTGGACTTTTTCTAACCGCTTAGACTTATGCTAAGGTAACTGCCCGTGTGTTTCCGAGAGCCTGCTGCACACGCCACCTGGCCTTTCACGTTTGGCTGTAAGGTGGTGGTGTGACATGGTCACCGTCTTCCACTGTGTGGCCTGCTCCCTGGACACCAGGAGGTCGTGCTCATTTTGTGCCTATTTTCACCTTGTTCATGATGAGTGCACAATAAATACCCGCTCAATGATGCAAAAGGACAGGTGGCTAGCACGTCCAACAGAGGCAGGCAGGCCGGGAAGGTGGGTGGGGG
Organism: Rhinopithecus bieti; assembly: GCF_001698545.2. Lineage (NCBI taxonomy): Eukaryota > Metazoa > Chordata > Mammalia > Primates > Cercopithecidae > Rhinopithecus > Rhinopithecus bieti. The sequence continues at coordinate 3,258,283 of NW_016810565.1, forward strand.
TGGCCTTCCAAAGAGGTGATGAGCTGAGGCTGGCTTGAAGGGTTAAGGACATTGGGAAAAGAAAGTAGAAAGTAGCTCTGACCAAGGTCGTCCTCTCGCACAGGAATCTGGCAGTGACAAAAGTCAGAGCTGTCAGCCATTGTGAAAGGTAAAGGGAGACACATTTACACAATGTCAGGAATGAAGTGCCTCAGCAGCAAGGGCATCTCAGAGCCGAGGCTCTGACCACCTGCTGTCTATCAACATTGATGCTCAGGTGTAGAAAGGCAGGTTTCATGGACGTGGAAGCACACTGAACATGAAGACAAAGACAGCTTTACAGAGAAGCCAGATGATCGCTCTTACTGAGAAAAAGTGCTGCGGCAGAGGGGGCAAGACGCCCAAGGGGATTCTATAGAATTCATAGTTGCAGCATCGTATTTGAAGTATAGTATAATTCCAGGAAAAACTTGGATTTTACCTTTAAATTGCATGAGAGGCAAACGATGGCCAGCTACACATGGAACTTTTCCTTTCCCAAATGAACACTGGAACAATGTAATCAGGTCTCCCCACATACCTGGAAGTGTGGGCTGGAGACACATTTGGCCAACTGCCGGAAGAGGGGCTCCATGATCTTCACAAATTCTGATGGTTCAATGACATCTAAAATCTCTTCTAATTCATTTAAGAACATTACTTCTTTTGGACTGTGAGTCTTTGGCCAGTATTTGAGAAGTGCCATCACCACCTACAAAAGAAATGACACATGGGAGTGACGGATGCCCATGAGGCCCCAACACCTGCAGGGGAAGAAGTCTGCAAGGCAACACAGGAAGATGCTGCTATCCTCCTTACAGAGGGGACAGTGACTCAGTCACTGTACGTGAGCTTCTGCATTTGAGAAATCAGTCTGTCTGGTTATCTAACTATCTGATCAATCAATTTATTCAGAGACAGGTCACACCATGTTGTCCAGGCTGGATTCGAACTCCCGGGCTCCAGTGATCCTCCTGCTTCAGCCTCTGAGTAGCTGGGACCACAGGCACGTACCACCTGCCTGGCTTCATTTTATATACTTCAGAAATTACACAATTTTAATTTATATAACCCACTTTCTCTGATCAAACACCATTTAAGAGTCCATTCATTTAAAAGAAGAAAACAAAATAGCAGTTGGGGCAATTTAGAAAGAATAAGATCAACGGAGAAAACACAGAGCATTATCAATTCATATGTTCATTTTAGTGTGGAAGCAGCCGGTACTGAAACTGCTGGCCACGTGTACACAACCCATTTCTTTCTCAAATTTATCAACCATCTATATGTATTTATACACAAACATACATACTTTTGTATGCACAGACAGTGTTTTCAACTGTGTTATAATATGTCAAAAATAGTGATGTGAACTAAGCTGACCTTTTTAACTTGCATCCGCAGGTGCTGTGATGGGACCCCGGGCAGGGCGCACTGTGCTCTCTGTGCTCACACCTGTGGGCGTCAGATGCCAACAGCTTGAGCAGTGCTGGGCCTGCAGTGAGCAGGCTGCAGTGGCAGCTGTAGCTAGGACTGTCACCACCCAGAGGGTCTGTGCCACCAGCTCTCTGCTAGACATAGCCCGTCGGACTGCAGTGGTTTCCCAGGTTGTGGATAGTGGCTGTTTTATGTTCCTTGGCCAAGTCAGACAGCTAGAAAGGATTTCCACTGGGCAACCTTTCTTTCTTTATATGTTCCTATAGTCTCCAAATGTCTTACCACAATCATACCAGTACAAAATACTGAATTTGAATCCATGCAGATTTCATATTTTTACAGTGTAGCTATCTTAGTTCTAAAAAAGTACTACAATCCAAAACAGGCATTTATATATGAAGTGCATGTATGCGCTTACACACATAAATCGTACAAGTGCAGTCCAGCACGTTAGAGCAGCTGTTTGGCTCAGTCACAGCAACATCGTGGGGCTTCTACGGCTCTTGTGCTATGCAACTGCCACAAATGCTGGCCCCTGGGACCGCCTGGTCATTTTCACTCACTAGTCATTTCCAGCTCAGTAGGTCACACCAACTCATGGCTTAGCAGGCCAGCCTTTTAATCATTACAGTGATTTTTTAAAAAGGTGGACATTTAACATCCATTTAGAAAAATTTTGTTTTGATGCTTTGGCATTTGGGCTCCCAGATAATCTTTTATGATATTACACTTTATAAAACTCCAAAATCCACGAAACAAAGGAAGTGAGGCTAGGGGTGGTGGCTCATGCATGCAATCTCAGGACTTTGGGAGGTGGAGGTGGGAGGAATGCTTGAGCCTAGGAGTCTAACACTGGCCTGGGCACTGTGGTGAGGTCCTGTCTCTACACAAAATTTAAAAATTAGCCTGATGTGATGGGCACCTGTGGTCCTAGTTACTCGAGAGGCTAAGGTGGGAGGATTGCTTGAGCCCAGCAGGTTGAGGCTGCAGTGAGCCATGACTGTGCCACTGTACTCCAAGACTCTAACAAACAAAAACCCCAAAAAAGCCAAATGAAAATAAAAAAGGAAGTGCTGCTAGTTTTGAAGTCTGACATAAAAATCTACCATACAAGTGTCTTTAAAAGGACTTATTTCGGCTGGACACGGTGGCTCACGTCAGTCATCCCAGCACTTTCGGAGGCCGAGGCAGGCGGATCACGAGGTCAAGAGATCAAGACCATCTTGGCTAACACGGTGAAACCCCATCTCTACTAAACAAAAAATGCAAAATATTAGCTGGGCGTGGTGGTGGGCGCCTGTAGTCCCAGAATGGTGTGAACCCGGGAGGTGGAGCTTGCAGTGAGCTGAGATCGCGCCACTGCACTCCAGCCTGGGCGACAGAGCGAGACTCTGTCTCAAAAAAAAAAAAACAAAAAAAAAGGGAATTATTTCTAAAAATGCATCATCTAATGGGTCTCCTACCTCAAAACTATTGAATAAATATTTGTTGTCCTCCTACCACACCCGTGTGTACTGGAATCACTCTGAAGGATATAGCAGATGCAAATCACTTCCTACATCTATTTCTCTTCATCTGTCAAATGGAGTTTTATTAGAAGAAATATGTTAATTTGTGAACTATACAACACAACCGATTTAGCTATTCTATTTCTCTGGAAAAGGTATCATTTCTGGGACGGGATTCATACACGGGCCTTCCTGTTCACGCTGTTGGGAACGAGCTGTGATTGGTACCAGCTATTTTGTGGCGTCAGTGCGGCGTGCTCTGTGGAGGAGGGTGTCTGCTCAGGGAAAGCGAATCCGAGGCAACAATGGCTGTGTGCTGCTGGGTGCAGCACGAGGCCCCGAGTTTTCCTTTGGAAGACCAAAGACTGCCCGCTCCCTGCAGAGGGCAGGTGAGCCAGTGGCCCCAGCCTTGAGTCTTGGGGAGCCCCCTTCCTGTCCTGGTAGACTAAGGAGAAAGGAGAGCTGCTACGATGCCATGGAGTAAAACGTGATGAGACTGAAGAGGCAGGTGGGTGAAAATGGAACACAGTTTTACTTCTGTAAAATCTCTGATGAGCTTCTGTTCTTCCAACAGAGAAAGTGCTTCATGTGCCCAGAAAGCTTTTCAGCATTGCACACAATCAGCAAATGAAAAACACTAATTACAGTATTTACTACAAATGGGGCAACACATGTCCTTCATATCTCAGTCTTCTAAGTGGATCTGACTTTAAACATTCCTGAGCCTGGACATCTGATGGCTTCAGGAGTCCCTTTGGTGCAGGCCTGTGAGATGGATGTGGACACCAGGTGTCCTTAGTGCTACCAAGAGATGCACACCTGCACAAAAGCCTATACTTTGATCTTATCATTAATAAGGTTTCAATGCTGAAGTAAGACAAAATGGCCTTTGTGTTTTCATAAAATAGGCATTTCAAAAGAGAGAATTTACTGACATGCGGGTCTGAAGGTTCTTAATATGTAGGAAATTAAATCTGCTTTTCTAAAGCCGGGACAGTACTATTACATTATCTGTACATCAGGAAACTAAGCAGTGAAATGTCCCTGGGTGGGAACATTGGGGCCTGGGTTTGTGGGGTTTGTACCTTCTTTGTGCTGGTGCCAAGTCAGAGTCCTGCATGTAACATTTACGCTGGAAGGACCCAACTGAAGCCGGCACCGGGTCTCTTGCCCTCTTTTAGACGTGACTGCAATTAACAGCTCTCACTCTTGCAAAATGATATTCACTTTATTTACTATATTCATGGGAATTAAAAACATTTACAAACGTTCTCTGCTTTTGTGTTACTTTTCGGTGGAAGAGAGAATAGGGTGGGGATCATTCACTGAGCCCTTGTTGGAGATGGATTAGGGTCAGGCTGACAGACAGTAGATGGGGGAATAGAGATGCTGGGACAGCAGCTTAGGTGGGAGCAGCCTCTGTCTGTGGTAAACGCAATGTGGCATTTGGTGAATTCTTCAGCCACTACAGGAGTATGAGAAATACGCACAAAGAAAATTCATGAAAGAAAACTGCAGACTTTCAAAAAATCTTTCCTTCCATATCTTTCTTTTCCTTCTATTTGTATTTACTTATTTATTTGAAACAGGGTCTTACTCTGTCACTCAGGATGGAGTGCAGTTTGTGCATTCATAGCTCACAGCAGCCTTGACCTCCTGTCCTGGGCTCAAGCCACTATTCCACCTCGGCCTCTCGAGTAGCTGGGACCACAGGTACGTGTCACCATGCCCAGCTAATTATTGTTATTATTTTTTCGGTAGAGAGGAGGTCTCACTATGTTGCCCAGGCTGGTCTCAAACTCCTGGCCTCAAGGGCTCCTCCTGCCTTGGCCTCCCAAAGTGCTGGGATTAGAGGCATGAGCCACTGTGCCCAGCTCTCTTTTTTGAATAGGAAAACGTGGGAGAGGAGGGGAGAGAGAAATTTTTTTTTTTTTTTTTTACATATTGCTTTCTCCAGTAAAATCTCTGTGATAGTTAATACTCAGTGTCAACTTGATTGGATTGAAGGATGCACTGGGTATGTCTGTGAGGGTGATGCAAAAGGAGATTAACATTTGAGTCAGTGGGCTGGGAAAGGCAGACCCACCCTTAATGTGGGTGGGCACCATCTAAGCTGCCAGAGAGGCCAGAATATAAAGCAGGCAGAAGAATGGGAAAAGACTAGACTGGCCTAGCCTCCCAGCCTCCATCTTTCTGCTGTGCTGGATGCTTCCTGCCCTCGAACATCAGACTCCAAGTTCCTCAGCTTTGGAACAGGCCTGGCTTCCCTGCTCCTCAGCTTGCAGATGGCCTGTCGTAGGACCTTGTAATCATGTGAGTTAATACTCCTTAATAAACTCTCCTTTATATGTAATCTATCCTATTAGTTCTGTCCCTCTAGAAAACTCTGAATAATACCACCTCTTGGCCAGGTGCAGTGGCTCATGCCTGCAATCCCAGCACTTTGGGAGGCTGAGGTGCGTGGATCACCTGAGGTCAGGAGTTCGAGACCAGCTTCGCCAGCATGGTGAAACCCCATCTCTACTAAACCTACGAAAATTAGCCAGGCCTGGTGGTGCGCGCCTGTAGTCCCAGCTACTTGGGAGGCTGAGGCAGGAGAATCTCTTGAACCCGGGAGGTGGAGGTTGCAGTGAGCCAAGATCACGCCACTGTACTCCAGCCTGGGTGACAGAGCAAGATCCTGTCTCAAAATAATAATAATAATAATAATAATAATAATAATAATAATAATAGTAATACAACCTCTCACCCTTCAGTCTGGAGAAGACCTCAAATATAGGCAGAAGAGTTAAGGCATGTAACCACTGGAGAAAATACAGTTAAAAAAAAAATCCCCAATGAGTTTTATTAACACTGTTCATTTTTCTTTTTCCTACCTAAACATGTCTTCAGTTAGTTAAGGAGGATAAAAATAANTAATAATAATAATAATAATAATAATAATAATAGTAATACAACCTCTCACCCTTCAGTCTGGAGAAGACCTCAAATATAGGCAGAAGAGTTAAGGCATGTAACCACTGGAGAAAATACAGTTAAAAAAAAAATCCCCAATGAGTTTTATTAACACTGTTCATTTTCTTTTTCCTACCTAAACATGTCTTCAGTTAGTTAAGGAGGATAAAAATAACACCTCCTCACCCTAAGCCTTGACTATGCTTGATGCTGAAGTGTGATGAGATTTGGTACATTTCCTTGGGAGGTCCCCAAAATCTGGGGTGGAGGCATTTAGGGGCGGAGGGAGAGCGTGCAGGGATGTGACCTTCCACGAGGGCCTGGCAGGGCACGGCGGGCCCAGCTCGCGGCTCTGTGGCCCCTGCTACCTCTGCAGTCATAGGACAAGAGCTCTTCTTGAATTTTGTCGGTGAAATGGAGGGAATCTACACATAGAATTTAAAAGCTTAGAAGAAAGCAGAGCCCAAAAGCCAGTTTTGCTCAGAAATTCAATGTTAAGAATTTCTCATGCAATTGCACTATAAAAATTACAATGTCACAAGAGAAATGGGAAAGAGAGAAAGGGCCCAGGAGTGACAAGATCTACCTTTTCTAGTCTAACAGTGACTTTTAAAAGAGCACTCAAATGTCTGAATTGGCTCCTAACATTCCTTACTTTGACAAATAATTAAAAAAAAAAAACAAAACTCAATTTAAAAAATGGGCAATGGATTTAAATAGACATTTCTGCAAAGAAGATAAACAATTTTTTTTTTTTTTTTGGAGACAGGGTTTCACTCTGTTGCCCAGGCAAACACCATCATGCCTGGCTAATTTTTGTATTTTTTGTAGAGATGGGGTTTTGCCATATTGCCCAGGCTGGTCTCCAACTCTTGGGCTCAAGTGATTCACCCGCTTCAGCCTCCCAAAGTGTTGGGACTATAGGAGTGAGCCACTGCACCCAGGCCAAGAAGGTACACAGATTTTGGTCAATAAGCACTGAAAAGATGCTTAACATCATCAGTCATTAGGGAACTGCAAATCAAAACCACAACAAGATACTATTTCACACCACTAGGCTGGCTATAATTAAAACAACAGGTCGGGTGCAGTGGCTCATGTCTGTTATCCCAGCACTTTGGGAGGCTGATGTGGGCAGATCACTTGAGGTCAGGAGTTTGAGATCAGCCTGACCAACATGGTGAAACCCTGTCTCTATTAAAAATGCAAAAATTAGCTGGGCGTGGGGGCAGGCACCTGTAATCCCAGCTACTCGGGAGACTGAGATAGGAGAATCGCTTGAACCCAGGAGGCAGAGGTTGCAGTGAGCCAAGATTGCACCATTGCACTCCAGCCTGGGTGACAGAGTGAGACTTTCTCTCCCCCCAAAATAAATAAATAGATAGATAGATAGATAGATAGATAGATAGATAGATAGATAGAAAGAAAGAAAAACAACAGCAGCAGTAGCAGCAGCAGCAGCAGCAAGTATTGGTGAGGATGCGGGGAGACGGGAGCCTTTGTGCATTGCTGCGGGGAATGTAAAACGGGGCAGTCGCTGTGGAAAACAGTATGGTGGTTTGTGCCACAGCTAAACATACAATTACCATATGATTCAGCAATTCCACTTCTGGATATATATCCAAAGGAATTGAAAATGGGGACTAGAGCAAATATCTGTACACCAGTATACAAACAGCAGCATTATTCGCAATAGCTGAAAGGTGGGAATAACCCAAGTGTACACTGAGAAAACAATAAATAAACCCAATGTGTTCTATCCATACAGTGGAACAGCATTCAACCACGATGAGGAATGAAGTTCTGACATGTAACACAAGGATGAACCCTGGAAGACATTACGCTGAGTGAAATAAGCCAGGTGTGAATGGACAAGCATTCTATGATTCTCCTTATATAAAGTACCTAGAATAGTCAAATTCAGAGATAAAGCAGATTACAGGTCAGCAGGGGCCAGAGGGAGGGGAACGGGGAGTTATTGTGTAATGGGTAGAATTTCTGTTTGGGACGATGACAAAGCTTTGGAAATAGTGGTGATGGTTGCGCAACATTATGAATGTAATTAACGCTGGTGAATTGTACATTTAACACAGTTAAAATGACAAATTCTATGTTTTATGTATTTTACCATTATTTAAACAAATTCAAAATGTAACATATCAAAAATTTTTGAATTATACTCTTTAAATGGGTGAATTGTATGGTATGTGAATTATATCTCAATAAAGTTGCTTCAAAAATGTATTTAAATGTTTAAACTGGCACCTGACATGTCTGTTAACCCTGGCTATGACAGCCTTTTACTTTTAATAAACAAGATTACAAATCCTCTGACAAACTGATGGAGGCTGAAAAAAAATTCAAATCCACACACAGAACAGCAGTAATCTAACGTTCACTTGTGATTCAACGATCATAAAACAGTTACAGTGTAACCTGGGAAGTATTTTCAAGACGGTGAAGCCTCTTCAGTACAAGAATTTCAAACCCTAATTATAATTCCTCTCATCATAATCAGTTCAATATGTTGTCAAACCAAGCAGATGTGAAACTACCGAACTGCACACTAAAATTCAGTGGCCACGACCGCTCAGGTGTTTTACGTGCGAAAGAGTAAAGTGCGATGAGGGATAAGGCGGCAATCTCATCACATAAAATAATCGCTGTAATAAAGGAACCTGCAATTAAAATGACTATACTTTGAAAACCTATAACCTATGAACGAAATGAGCCTGTTTATTAGTACTGCCATTTAAGATGAAAAAGTCTCAACGGCAATTTGGTGAAGCAGATGTCATAATATTTGCATTTAGTGAAACACACACATCTTACAAGATGCGCCAGCGACAGTACTTACCGGTTCCGTGAGGGTGCTGTCCTTTTCCAAAAACTGCACTACACAGTACGCCAGCTACAACGTAAAAGGAGCAAGAGTGTTACCATTTCAACATAGAAATGCTGCCGTGCTTCTAGAATTGTCGTTCAACAACTTCCCACAGCAAGACAAGGACCCACAGGATAGACAAAGCCCTCGTGTCATCATGATGCTGCCCCCAGGGTGTGCCACCCCCCGGCAGGCCCCACGGGAGGCTCTGAGTGGGACTTTCAGGGAGGGACCCCAGGAGCAATGCTCAACATTCATGTTAAAGGGCATTACCACTAATGCCCATGAATTGGTGATAGATCAGAAAGCTGACAAATAAAAATAAGAAAAATAAATCAGGAAACAGTCTTCTTAGTCTAACTACCACTAAGTCAATCCAGTATGACGAGATTTTCTTGTGGTCCTTGTGGAGATTAAAATCAACAAGTCACCTAACAGTGGGAAGAACAAATTAAAATCTGGTTCCATCTTAAATCTCTGAACTATTTCTTTTGTACAACAATTAATATGATAATCTGGCTGGATGCAAAGATATTACCAGTTAAGAGCAGTCAGAGAAAATAAATATTTCCTAGGAAGAATCAATTAAAGAATATGCCTTTTGTCATTTAGCTCCTACCACAAGCTCTGAAAGTAGGGCCTGGCAGGAAGGAGCCTTGTGCACCCTGCGCCTGTGCTGGGGCGCGCCTGCTCAGTGCCTGGCCCTGGGACCGCCGAAAGTGAACAAAGACGCTGACGGCAGCCAAAGAGTGAAAGAAAATCAAATCCAGGTAAATGCAGCCCACTAACCACTTACTGACCAATTTTTCAGTACAGCTGTACTTACACTGCTACAATTTTAAAAATTCACAGTTTTGTTTATTAATTTATTTATTTTTGAGACGGAGTTTCACTCTTGTTGCCCAGGCTGGAGTACAATGGCATGATCTCAGCTCACTGCAACCTCCCCTGCCCGGGTTCAAGCGATTCTCCTGCCTCAGCCTCCCGAGTAGCTGGGATTACAGGCACGCGTCACGATGCCCGGCTAGTTTTGTATTTGAAGTAGAGATGGGTTTCTCCATGTTGGTCAGGCTGGTCTTGAACTTCCAACCTTAGGTGATCTGCCCGCCTCAGCCTCCCAAAGTGGTGGGATTACGGGCAGCTTTATTTTTTTAAAAAACGTTTTCGCTGGGCGCGGTGGCTCATGCCTGTAATCCCAGCACTTTGGGAGGCCGAGACGGGCGGATCACGAGGTCAGGAGATCGAGACCATCCTGGCTAACACGGTGAAACCCCGTCTCTACTAAAAATACAAAAAACTAGCCAGGCGTGGTGACAGGCGCCTGTAGTCCCAGCTACTCGGGAGGCTGAGGCAGGAGAATGGTGTGAACCCGGGAGGCGGAGCTTGCAGTGAGCCGAGATTGCGACACTGCACTCCAGCCTGGGTGACAGAGCGAGACTCTGTCTCAAAAAAAAAAAAAAAAAACAAAAAACGTTTTCACAGGCCATTCATTGGCCATGGACCTATATAGGCTTTTCTCTTAAAGGTGCCGAATTTTAGATTACACTACAAAAAAACTCCACTTGGAAGTCTTCTAGACTCCTTTCAGAGAGTTACTCCTTTCTCTATGCTTAAAACTAATTGAAAAATTCTGTATTACAGAGATTTTTCTGAATTTCTTCAAAGGAATCTCTCTTTATCCCCTTATTCTTTCAATTCTCACCAGAAGTTTGTTACCAAAGTCAGTAGTGTCGCATAAAGAAGAAAGCACTCTCAGTCAAGGCTGGATTCACTATCTTGTATTCAATCCTGATCAAATGCCAACAGCTGTGTTCCTAGAGTTCCCCACTGCCCCTTACCTGGGGATGGTAGACACTCAGAGATTTCACTTTGTGCAAAGGTAGTAACACCTTCAATAAGAAAATCTTGTGCTCTTCTTTGAGTGGTAAGGCAAATCCATTAATTATACTGTAAAAAGAACATTTATTCCGTTTGAACATTTACAAATTCCAGGTTTTAAACAAACATCTTGCTGTTTTTCTTTCAATTTTTGTTGTTTTCACCATCAAAACTCAGCAGGCAAAATATACGTAGCCAAGCATGTTGCCATGCACCTGTGCCCCAGCTAATTTGGGAGGCTGAGGCGGGAGGATCATCTGAGCCCGGAGTTCAAGGCTGTAGTGTGCCATAATCACACCTGTGAAGAGCCACTGTTCCCTAGCCTGGGTAGTATAGTGAGCTCCTATACAGGGGTCTGTGGAACCCTTTATATAGCGCTCCGGTCCCCTCAACAGCCTACGAGGGAAATCTGAGGATTCTTCCTATATATACACATATGTGTGTGTGTATATGTGTATGTATCAGAAAAAAGAGGATATCAGCAAAAGTTTAAAAATATTAAACGCCTATGAGGAAGCATAGTTATTTTTATCCTTGTAACTACATAATTTAAACACTCTGGGTTTACAGGTGTTACCCAGAACAGCACGAGGCTGGCTCAACAGCAGGAGCCCCTGGTGGCAAAATCTTCCTCTCTAAACAGACCAGGAAGACGGGACAGTTCACGCGGGACCCCCCACCCAGCACCTTCCCTCAGCCTTATCCATCTGTAGGAATTCTTGCTGCCTGGAGTAATTCAGGTACGTTATTCTAATGCTGGTTAACACAGACCCAGCGGATACTGGATGAGGGCTGGTTAAAAACCAGGGCCAGGCGCGCTGGCTCACACCTGTAATCCCAGCATTTTGGGAATCTGAGGTGGGCAGATCACCTGAGGTCAGGAATTCAAGACCAGCCTGGCCAAGATGGTGAAAGCCCGTCTCTACTAAAAACACAAAGCATTAGCCAGGTGTGGTGGCAGGCTCCTGTAATGCCAGCTACTCGGGAGGCTGAGGCAGAGAATTGCTTGAACCTGGGAGGCGGAGTTTGCGGAGAGCTGAGATCCAGCCACTGCACTCCAGCCTGGGCAACAGAGCTAGACTCTGTCTCACACACAAAAGAAAACAAAACAACAACAACAAAACAAAATCAGTTAGAAAGCTGTTCCCTTGTGCATGAAAAGGGGGTCCTACTTAGAGCCTCCAAAGCAAAGTTTTTGTCTCAAACAACTAGTTTATTGTCTTGGTTTTGTAATTAGGCAAACAGAAGTTACTGTCACTGAGCTGCAGAAGTAGACAGAGCTGTCTCTAACTTGGTCTTCCATTATTCACTCTGCTCAGCATAGCGGGCAATGCGGGAAGGGCGAGCCTGGAGCGGCCCATCAGGGAGGGTGTGCTCACTCACAGGGTCACTCGCAGGCTCAACCTCTTCTGGAAGAAGGATAAAACTAATCAGTCTCTCGGCGGGAGCTGCACGGGGGCCCTACGCACACAGGGGCCCTATGCACGCAGCGTGGCGGGCTGTGTAACACACGTCATACAGCGCTCTGGTCCCTGCAACAACCTAGGAGGGAAATGTGACGATTCTCCCATCTTATAGAAGTACCTGCCCACAGTCACACATCTTGCAAGAGGCATCCTCTTCACCACTCACTGCACTGCACTGAGGAGAAACCCCACCCAAGTTTGTCTAAACTAAAAGTAGAATTGTCAACGGGGACATTTTTTCAAATTACATCTAAAATGGCAAGAATAGCTTTTCTCAGAACTACTGGGCGAGACCTGATCCACTGTGAGAAGAGAGTCTTGTGCTCAGGAGCTGCAGGGAGTCACTAGATCCACCCAGAGTGCTAGGCTTCTCCATCACAGACTGCTGAGAACCCTGAACTGCCCATCTACACTACTTCCCTAAAAAGGTGCAGGAAAAAGCACTTGCACACTTACTAGCCATGGGACCCTGAGGAACTCTGGCAAACAGTGGGTTAGAAGGTCTAATAAAAAATCTATGGGTTATCAATTAAATAAAAGTGGCCGGGCCTGGTGGCTCATGCCTGTAATCCCAGCACTTTGGGAGGTGAGGCGGGCAGATCACCTGAGGCCAGGAGTTCGAGACCAGCCTGGGTAACAAGGAAAAACCCCATCTCCACTAAAAATACAAAAATTAGCCAGGCATGGTGGCGGGCACCTGTAGTCCCAGCTACTCGGGAGGCTGAGGCAGCAGAATCGTTTGAACCAGGGAAGCAGAGACTGCAGTGAGCTGAGATTGCACCACTGCACTCGAGCCTGGGTGCCAGAGCAAGAGTCTCAAAAAGAAAAAGAAAAAAAAAAGGCGAGTAAAAACTTTACTTGGATAAAGATGATAAAAGTTTTGAAATGTTAATTATTTTATAAATATACATATAAAAACCCAAAGTAATTGAAAATATTAGCATTTACATGATACCCCAAATGCACAATCTATTCTTCTTCCAAGCTTCTAATATAAACCTTCTTAGGTAACTATTTTTAACATTGCTCTTGAGGAAATAACCGGAACTGTGTTTCCAGAGTAATGATACTGAGGTATACGAAGCACAATCTATGTACAGAACCCATAAAAATGGGAGAGATTTGTCATTTGGCATGTTCTAATCTAAGAGCTCACCAACTCCTGCTTTAAGTGAAATTTTACTTGAATTCTTTTAGAGAATGGTTTAAACTGCCTTGCTTTAAAGGGGGCAGCCGAACTCAATGAAATGGATCACTGGTATAAATTCCATCTACAGTCGTCTGCTGCCCATAACACAGAGGCTTACCTTCCCAATATTTCCAGTAGCTCTGCTATGCCATTATGGTGCTCTGTTTCATAAATAAACCTAGAAAAAACAATTTTCCAATTAGAATTGGACACTGAACGTGAATAAGAAAACAATGCCCTAGGGGGAGCCACGGAGCCAGGCAACAAGAAGCGCGTCTATTTGTGCAAACACACAGCCCGTCAGGAACCAAAGAAACTCCTCAAGGCCTGCAGCTGTAAATGCCTCAAGGGCAGGTCTTGCACAAATTTTTTTCTCAATATTTTATTTTGAAAAATTTCAAGCATCTAGGAAAACTGAAAGAGTTCTACAGTGAACACCCATTTCAACACCCAGATTGGACCACGAGCAATGTGCTCCATCTGCTTGATCACATACACAACTGTTCATCCATCTTTTACTCATTCATTAATCCATCTTACGTTTTTGCCGTATTTCAACATAAGCCAATGTCTTAATTTTCAAGCCTGCAATATTTAGCACAGTTCCTGCAAAGGGTAGAAGTGATTCCTGAACACCTCTTATTCTACCTGCCCAGTTTCCCACTGACACCCACGCACATCCTCCGTGCTGCCTCAGGTGCGATCTTTCTGAAGCACTCATCTGCGATAGACCCAGCTCCCTTCCTCTGAGATGTCTCTGTCCACTGCGCCTGCCTCTAGGGGACCCCCGGGACATGCACCCCACCCTCTGTGCCAGCCCGTCTCCCTTCAGATGGGGCCACCGCGAACACAGGGCCAAGGACTTCTCGTGACTATGTTCCCGGGACTAGGAGCAAGCCTGGCATCTGTTTGATGATGAAAACACGTCTGCTGAATAAACTGGGGACAAGGAGAGGGAACAGGGACATGTCAGGAAACAGGAAAATGTCCTCTCCGAAAAGGGGTCCTACAGAAACAAAGAAATCTCTCCCGTCCCAAGCCCTGTGCACCTGGGGTTGGTCTAGAGCAGCCCACTGGGGGTATCCTGCATGAAGTGAGAGGGTCTGAAAGATCCTGCCCATCAGATGAAAACCATTTGATTAGAGACAGCTCTAAGTCAAAAATAAGTTTGAGAAGATTAAAAAATTCAACTCTGAAATTTCATTCACTTTGTTTGAAACAAATGAAATGTGTGACCGTGATCTTAACATCCACAGGCGTGAAATATTTTTGAAGAATGGGTCTTAACATTTCTATGTTCCCAAACAATCAGAATGCACTGAGAGGTGGTGCTTGAATTGGATCCTGAAGGAGGATTTTAACAGATTTTTTAAAAAAATGGCACTGTGGAGAGGGAGAAGAACTCTGGCTGGAACAAAGGTTTGTGACGTGGAGTCGGGTGGGCAAGATGCGTGGAGAGGGTGGAAGGCCAGCTTAGAAAAACTGAAATCTGGCTGGGCACAGTGGCTCATGCCTATAATCCCAGCACTTTGGGAGGCCGAGGCAGGCAGAACACCTGAGGTCAGGAGTTCGAGACCAGCCTGGCCAACATGGCAAAACTCCATCTCTACTAAATATATAAAAATTAGCCGGGCATAGTGGCATATGCCTGTAATCCCACATATTCGAGAGGCTGAGGTGGGAGGATCACTTGAACCTGGAAGATGGAGGTTGCAGTGAGCTGAGGTGGCACCACTGCACTCCAGCCTGGGCAACAGAGACCCTGTTTCAAAACAAAACAAAACAAAACAAAACAAAACAAAACAAAACAAAACAAAAAAACCTGAGATCTGCTCTTGCAGGCGCCAGAAAGCAGAACCTTTAGCAGCGAGACGCAGCAGCACAGCAACGCATGTGACCAAAGCCTGAGAGTGAGGGAGAAACGTCACGAGGGCAAACCTTGGTGCCGTGGGTGACAGGAACGACAGTGGTGCCATGACAAGAAACAGAAAATGCTCTCCCCTGGTGTCCCTGAGCCTGCACCTACCCTGAGGTTTGGAAGCTGCGCCCAAGCAGAAGTCAGTGTGTGTGTCTACACTGAGAGGCGCTTTAATTTACCAAACTCACCCTGCAGGCTCCCTTTGCACACACTGCAGCCGTGTGGCTTCAGTTTACTATTCCTCTCGCATGGGCCTTGGAGAGCTGTGCTCTGGGCCCCTCCGAGGCAAAGAGCCCTGAACCCCTTCTGGTCTAGCTCCATCAGCTTTAACATTTACATAAGGGTGGCTTGCTGTTATAAGCCATTTTGTTTTCCTAAATCAACGTTACTACATTCTTACTGATACATTCTTAATTTCTAATTTTTTAAACCTGCTTTGAAGCAGGCAGAAGAAAGAGAAAATAAGGACAGTTCTTTTCCTTCTTCCTTTTCCAGCAGAAGACAAACAGGGACACCATGGGAGGGAAACAGAGATCCCTGGGAGCCAGCAAGAGCGTTTCTCACTCTTTCAGCAGAAAGGGAATCAGACCCCCCAGACACTAAGCTGGGAACCTGCTGGCTATAGAAGTCTCCAGAAGGGATTCTAAATGCCTTTCCTGCCTGTATGATGTGTTCTGGCCTCATGGGAAGAGGTGAGGCCAGAACAAAGGGTAGAAGTGACTCCTGAACACCTCTTATTCTACTTCTTTCTTATTTACTTATTATTCTACTTATTTCTCTGAAGCTGGGCTGTCCTTGTGCCCTGCTTTGACCAATACAAAGGGCAGAAGTCACTCTGCACCAGTTCCAAGCCAAGCTCTTAGGAGGACTGGGGGTCCTGCTTCTCCCCTCTTGGATGTGGCCATGGCTGTAGAAACTCCCACAACCTGGAGGAGCTCAAGGCATCACAGAGGCAGCGTGGGGACCTGCTCAGCAGCCCCTGGGAACCCTCCGGCCCCAGCACACGCCACGGAGCAGAACCGTCTGGATGAGCCCAGCGCAGATGACAGCATCACGAGGAGTGATGGGCCATGCTGACGGAAGCCACTGAGCTGGGGGCGGGTCCTGACTCCAGGATGGTGTGAGATAGTGATACATCCTGGCGATGACAGGGACAGTTTGATGGCATCTCTCTGTGAGATAAGAGCATGAGCAGGTGCTGCACAGCCTCGCTGCAGGGCCCGGGTGAGGACGGTGCATGACCCATGGCTGGTTATGCAGCAAGAGAAGGAACGGCACACTGCCCTGCCCACCCAGCCTCCAGGTCCCACTGTGTGCCAAAGCAGGTACCACAGGTTATGGACAGCACCGTTTAACTCACACTTAAGCTGACGATAATGAGAAACTATAGAAATAAACAGCAACCTGATATTTACATTTTCAGTTAAGTTGAACCAAATATGTTCAAAATGTTTTTTTCTTAGAAGACACAGCTGTACTATATTGAACTTACATGAGCTGGCTGGGTGTGACGGCTCACACCTGCAATCTCAGTGCTTTGGGAGGCTCAGGCAGGAGGATCACTTGAGGCCAGGAGTTTGAAACCAGCCTGGGCAACACAGTGAGATCCCCATCTCTACAAAAATTAAAAAAATTAGCCAGATGTGGTGGCACACATCTGTAGTCCCAGCTACTTGGGAAGCTGAGGTAGAAGGATCCCTTAAACTCAGGAGTTTAAGGCTGCAGTGAGCTATGGCGTATAGCATCACTGTACTCCAGCCTGGGTGACAGAGTGAGACCCTGCCTTAAAAAAAGAGAAAAGAAAAGGAAAAAAAAAAAAAAAACTTAGACGAGCTGAATGCATCTCTCAAGATCTTTCTTATTTTTTTCTCACATGAAATGAGGAGGTAGTGGTACTGACAATGAGGACCCAAATCAATGATGGAATCTAGATAGTATGCTTGCTTTTGATTGCATATATCAGGACAATTACAGAAAAGATTATTAAACGCATGCACAAAGACACAAATGCCATACTCTAGCACCAAACCTTTAGTGAGAACTGAACTAAATCATGTGTAATAACTTTTGAATACTAATCTATTTAAGTATTTCGTAAGGTTAAGGTATGACACATTTTCTACTTCTTAAATGCAGGTGTACAGTAGATTTGTGATTCTGCTATCTGAACAAAACCTACTAGGATTAAGAAAACAGAAATAGGTAGAGCTTTAATTTTAGGTCAAGACGACTGAAATTTAAATTATACCTGTTGTATGTTAATTAAATCATGCATATTATGTTTTCATAGATAAGCATACCAGGCAAGTAATGATCTTGTTGAAAAGGAATCATGATACCAAGAAACATAAACTAGAAACATAACATTTTGGAAAGTGACGCCATTCTCTGTTCCAGTTAATGTGTCAGGTCTGGGCTATGCCCAGCACCGGGCTCCATTTTATAAATGAGATGTGGGGAACTTGGAAGGAGTTCAAAGGAAAGTCACACACAGAGTCAAAGGCTCTCATGCCAAAATGCCCTATCAGGTGTGGAGGCCGGGAGGGAATGCGACCCTAATGACCGCAGAGGGGAAGGGCGGGGTGCTCCCGACATGGGATCCCAGCAAGGGACAGGAAGGGCCGGGGCGGTGGGTCTCGGCAGGGGGGTCTCATCTGCGATCTGTCTCAGATGCCCCTGTTCTTTTCCCATGCTTGGTCACAGTGACTAAGAAAGGACCCTGAGGTCTGCGTTGGCCGTGGCTGACACCTGGCCCCTTCTCCAGGCCATGGCCCATGCTCTGTCCACACCCTGGCCCTGCAGTGAGGCTGCGTAGGACCTGCTCATGCTCTTATCTCACAGAAAGACACCGTCATACCGTCCCCATCATCACCAGGATGTGTCACTACCTCGCACTACCTTGCACCATCCTGGAGTCAGGTGCCTTAGAGGCAGACATGAGTGTCAACTTGACTGGATTGAAGGATGCAAAGTATCGTCCCTGGGTATGTCTGTGAGGGTGCTGCCAAAGGAGATTAACATTTGAGTCAGTGGACCCATCCTTAATCTAGGTGGGCACCATCTAATCAGCTGCCAGTGCAGCCAGAATAAAGCAGGCAGAGGAACGTGGAAGGGCTAGACTGGCTGAGTCTTCAGGCCTCCATCTTTCTCCTGTGCTGGACGCTTCCTGCCCTTGAACACTGGACTCTAAGTTCTTCTTGCTTCTGGACTCTTAGACCTATACCAGTTGTTTGCCAGGGACTCCTGTGCTTTCGGTCACAGACTGAAGGTTGCACTGTCCGCCTCCCTACTTTTGAGGTTTTGGGACTCAGCTTGCAGATGGCCTATTGTGGGTCTTCACCTTGTGATCGTGTGAGTCAATTCTCCTAATAACTCCCCTTCATATATTCATCTATCCTATGAGTACTGCCCCTCTCGAGAACCTTCACTAACACAGTTGGGTTGGATGGAACCAATTTATCCCCACTTCTGGGAAACTAGACCTTTCAGTAGAAACAGGAACGATGGAGGGACCCAGGGTGAGGCGCTGGGGAACCTGGTGGCTCAGGAGGGAGCTGTGGGGAGAGGGGAGGGAGGCAGGGAGGATGAGCCCAGCTGGCCCACCGCACAGAGTGCACGAGGGGGTCCACCTGCACGTGACAGACAGGCTTTGAGAAACCCCCTCCACGTGCTGAGTCCTGTCAGAGGAGACGATGGGGTGGGGGAGCACTGAGTGGGGAAGTGAGCATCACCACATCCGAGGACAACGCCATCCACATGTGACTTACCTATAAAATATATTATTTATCTGTTTTCTGATGTAAGCTCTCAAGCCTAGGAATTTCCCATAGATTCTGTGAAGGGTGGTTTTAAGAAAATCTCTCTCCCGAGGATCTTCACTGTCAAAGAGCTCTAAAAGCTTTGAGAAGAAAAAGACACTTAGTGGCTGGCTGTCACCACTCCATCAGGGCTTTCAGAGTGTCAGCTAATTTGTACCTTACCTGCAATACAAACTTCTGATCAATATATTTCTTCGCTATATTAGGTTGGAAATCTGGAGACTCTAAAATCTTAAGAAAATTCATAAACAAGCTAGGAGAAAAAAACAACAACAACGCGTCAAATAACATGAGATTTTATTGAATGGAGATTAAAATATACCAGGAATTGAATCTTTACTGATCTGCAAATATTAGCCTCTTAAAGCCACATATCTACAGAATTAATGCTAAATTACATGGCTTAATTTAATGATAAATGGCGATGTAACTATTTTATTTGGTGAGACCCACAGATGCTTAAACGGCATTTAAACAAAATGATCTCCATGGTTGATGTACACTGTTCAGAGACTACAGGGCACAGATGCCACAAACCAGGCCATGACCCAACTCTGTGGGGGGAGGAGGGGATTTGCAGCCTGTCGCCCAGGAGTGTCCCAAAATGCCAAGGCACAGAGCCAACCAAATGCATAGGAACTCTGGGGCTGGCAGGTAAGAGGGCCCTAAGATGTGGACCCTGAACCGTGACTTCCTGGAGCTGGGACAATTCTTTCCCAGTGCAGACATACTGGGTAGGACAGCGTGGGAGGCCTGTCACGGGTGGATGGCCCTCCCACTCGCATGCCTGGCTCCTGCTCTGCTCTCGCTGACCCTGGTGCCTCCTTGCCAGCCACCCTTCTGCCTTACAAATGCCCTGGGGAAAGGCAGTGGCCAGTGCGGGGCCTGGGGGCCCAGCAGGCACACATTAAATATGAGTACCAAAAACTGGGAGACTGTCGGCTTAGGACCTCTGAGCCTGAATTCAACGGCCATCAACAAAGTGGCCATTTTCACTGAGAGCACACTGACAATTCCACATCTTCACTGGCTGTGTAAAGTGGTCAAACACACATATTAACTTTATTCTGCTGAAATATTCTTCTTGTATGTATGGGTTTGCGAGGACCATCCTACTGAGGAGGAGAGGTCCATCTGCCCAGACCTGTGCGCCTGCTCTGTGGACCCCAGGCTACTCCCATGCATCACTGGTGCCCTCTGATTCTGGTCACCCCAGAGCCCAATACCTGTAGATGAGGCCAGGCTGCTTCTAACGTTGGTTCGTCTTCCTCTGGGTCAAATTCTGCTCCCGTAGGATTGGAGGAAGGTGGTAATGTTCGAAACATGTTAACTGCAAACTAAAATCCACATATTCTATAATTACAACCAGGGCATTTAAAATATTGACAGAGAACATTTTAAAAAGTCTTAGGTAATTCTAACAGTAGCCGCTTCCCATGGTAACTTAGCTCCTCCATATCCTCAAAATGCAGAAGCCGTGTGGGTCCTCAAAGACAGCCTGGATCAAAACTGTAGCAGGAAACGTCACTTTGGACAGGTGAGCATGAAAGTTGACCACCAAAGTCATTTGAACTCTTGACTGTCAAACTTTAAATGACAACCAACACCAACAAAGGCTGATGGCACAGTGATGACTTCTGAGGTCTTATACTATCCAGTGGGTGCAAGAGCAAGGAGAATGTTCAAAATGAGAGTAAGAAAGGGACGAGATGAAGAAGGACACAGCAGAGATTCACAGCTGAAAATGCTGGAAACAGCAAGGGCTGCATGACGCAGGGAGGAACCGTGTGACAATGGCACCAACACCCTCCGCAATCCGCAACGACGAGGAAAGCAACAGGCAGGGTGGGACGACCTCTGAGTCAAAAGCTAGGATCATTTCCAGAGAAAGGACTGCTCGGGGCACAGAGGATTGTTGGGGGCGGCACGGCTGTGCGTCCAGGCATGGGCTGTTCGATTTCTCTCAGTCTGTTTGGACTTGTATAACACAGACTGACAGATCAGTGACAAACAGAAAAGAGTAGTGTTTCCATGTCATACATTTATAACCTATTTTTATTCTGTACTAAGTCTATTTATTTATTTATTTATTTATTTTATTTATTTATTTTTTGAGGCAATGTCTCCCTCTGCGGCCCAGGCTGGAGTGTAGTGGTGCGAACTCAGCTCACTGCAACCTCTGTCTCCTGCGTTCAAGCAATTCTTGTGCCTCACCCTCCTGAGTAGCTAGGATTACAGGTGTGCACCACCATGCATGGTAAATTTTTGTATTTTTAGTAGAAACGGGATTTCACCACTGTTTCACCACGCTGGCCAGGCCAGTTTCGAACTCCTGACCTCAAGTGATCCGTCCCCCCTCAGCCTCCCAAAGTGCTGGGATTACAGGTGTGAGTCACCGTGCCCAGTCCTCTTTTGTACTAAGCCTAAATATGATTGGTTACCTTATTGAATCTCTGAACGGATCATATGCCAGTTATATAACTGGGCTCTGGTGAATGGCTCTTACAGGTGATCACAAAAAGCCCCAGTTCCACCACTCTCAGAAGCACAAAATTAAAACCTTTGACATAAAAGATTAAAATCTGACTCTACGACAACAATGAGAAGATGTTTCTAGAGAGTCCAGGGCAAACTTGGCTGGCTTTAGATACCCAGTCTCGTAAAGACCAAGTTAATACTCAATGTTACCACTGTTGTTTCTTCCCTTCTTTTTCTTTTTTCCTCTTAAAGAGAGGGCGTCGCTCTGCTGCCCAGGCTGGAGTACAGTGGCCATCATTGCTCACTGCAGCCTCCAACTTCTGGGCTCACACGATCCTCCTGCCCCAGCCTCCCAAGTAGTTGGGACTACCAGCATGCACCACCATGCTCTGCTAATTTTATTTATTTTTTGCAGAGACAAGAACTCACTATGTTGCCCATGCTGGTCTCGAACTCCTGGGCTTAAGCAATCCTCCTGCCTTGGCCACCCAAAGTACTGGAATTAGAGGCATGAGCTACCGCACCTGCCTGTTTCTTCCCTTCTTTACTGGTATTGATACTGAACTCCAAACTTTAATATCATTTTTCAGAAAGTCATCAGCGATAAAAGCTCTGAGCATCAAGCATCTGAGCTTGTTCTCTGTGTCATCTCAGAGGGGAGCTGACGTAAAGACCACCTGTAATGGCCTTCACAGATAGTGTAGAAACGCAGGGATGAAAAAAGGGGCTGAAAAGCCAGAAACAACTAATTAAAAAAACTTTTATTAGTAAAAGTATGAGTAATGTTCCTGAGACACAGGTACAAGGAAAAAAGTCTGCAATCTAAAGCCAAGAGTTAGCCTGACTCTCACTGGTGTATGATTTCTGGCAATTTCTACTCTCCAGGGACTGTCCCCTCCTCTGTGAAGCTGATGTGCGTACAGGTCACTGCAAGGAGCCTCCCAAAGAACAGTGATTGCCAGGTGGACGGTCCTGCCTCAGTTGCTGGCCCACAGGAACTCGGTGCAGACAGGGGACTAGTCTGCCGCTCCTGGCACCCTGACCCCAAAGCCCACAGATATGAACAAGGAGATGCTAAGAGCTCAACTACTAAGGAAAGGCCACACACACACTTTGGGTGGGCCGTTGCCTCCTCCCAGGGTGTGTGGAGACGTAACAGAACTGGTCCTGTCAGCAGCAGCCACTGCCGAAGCTCTCCGTATCTTCTAGGGCCATGAAGGGTAGAGAGAGGAAAGTCTGAATTGAGTCTTTAGACCCTACAGGGAGTGTAGCATTTGTGAACTGGGGTTTTCTATCCTCTCTCTCAAAGCCAAAAGATTGGGGTCAGGGTCCAGCCACCCACAGGACAGGGTCACCTTCAGGAACGGGAGATGGCACTTTGTTATTCGGTGGGTTAGAGCTGTGAGCCCTGCCTGGTGCCGACAGGAGCGGAGCACAGTGTGGGGAGGGCAGAGCCTGGGCATGAACTCTGGGTGGCAGAGGAATCTGTGAACAGGACTATGCCTGGCAGGAGACTCTGGGAACAGCCTGTGACATCAGGGCCTGAGGAACCATGGCGCCTGGAAGGAAAGCAGGGCCGCCACTTCTGAGGTTTCTGGGATACAGAGGCCAGAGCAGGAGCTGTAGGGCCACACCACCCAGGAAGCTGCCAAGGGAGAGGGAAGTCAGCTCACCCAGAGAGGAGGCTGTAGGTCTCGGGGGAGAGGAAACAGCTGTCCCTCTGGAAGAGGCCTGCTGCCGCAGAGTCACAGATATGCCACAGAGGAAGAGACCACCATTCTGGCCAAGGCCACAGGGAGCAAGTGAGCAGAAGAACAGGCAGCTGCCCTTCCCCTCTTCCAGGTTCTGCTCAAAGCCCTGGGGAAGGGCGGGCAAGAAGGGCTCGGAGCCAACCCTGCTTCGTCTCCTCTCCCATGGCACGTCCCTCCCTGGCCAGGCTGCCTGGGGTGCGGTTTAGATGCCATTTGGAGAGGGTCTGAGATGAAAGCTTTAACCTAGATTGGATTTCTGTAACCAGGGATTACTAAAAAGTTAACCAACTTGCCCAAGATGTATTTAGGGTCAGGAAAGTGTGATTGCACCCATCATGGTTAAAGGCGATAACTGAAAAAAAGTAAAATGTCCCCTACTGTGCCAGCTGGCCGTATGTGTCAACCTGGCTAGGTCACAGTGCCCAGCTGTCCAAACACTGCTGTGGGTGTTGCTGTAAAGGCATTTTACAGATGTGGTTAACACCAAGAATCAATGGACTTCAAGTAGCGATCACCCTTGAGAATGTGGGGGCTTCAACTAGTCAGCTGAGAAGCCCGTGAGACCCAAACTGTGGCTTCTTTGAGGAGAGTCCACCTGTGGCCTGCAGTGTCCGCCACGGCCAAGTCTCCTGCCCGCTGCCCGTCCGTGGAGTCCAGACCTGCCCGCTGGACTCACCCACTGCAGAAGGCAAGTCCTTGAGATCTCAATCTGTCTCTCCTGCTGTTTCTCTGGACAGCCCTGACTAAGGCACCCAGTCAGCTGAGACTCCTAAGTAAACTGGTGGTTTCTACGAGCAGGAAAGCTAGTGATTAGGGTTTCCAGTTGAAGCTCTCCCGCACAGTGACAGTCAGCCCAGCAGTCAGGCCCCGTCTCAAACACCTGCACACTCACTGAATGCTTGATGCTGAGCTGAGGGCTCGTAAGGTGGCTCACATAGCTTGCTCTTAACACAATGTCCTCTCTTCAGTATCTGTCACGGACTCAATGGTTGTGGCCTCCCTTCCTCAAATTCATGTTAAAGACCTAAACCCTGGTGTGGCTGGATTTGGAGATGGGTCCTCAAAGAAAACAACGAACGGTGAATGAAGTCATAAGGGGGGGCCCTGGCCCTCCAGGATTAGTGTCTTTGTAAGGAGGGATAGTAGAAGGCTCGCATTCGCCTCCTCTGCACTTGCTCAGAGCAAAGGCCACGGGAGGGCACAGTGGCCGTCTGCAAGCCAGGAAGAGGCCCTCAGCAGGGAACAAACCCTGCTACACCCTGGAGTTTAGACTTTCCAGCCTCCAGAATGGAGAGAAGATACATTTCTGTGGTTTAAGCCACTGAGTCTGTGGCGTTTTCTTATGGCAGCCTGAGCAGACTGATACGACGTCCTTGACTGATGACCAAGCTAGGTCCAGGAAGGCTCATTCCAGCCAATTCTGATCGATTGAAAGTCATTTCTCATGTGTAAGGAAAAAAATCTTGCACTTCTAACTTCTACACACTTTTCTTACCACATTACATTGCATTAATTTAGTACACATCTCTAGAAAAGATTAAATAAAAAGTAGTATTTTGGGGGGAAAAGGAACAGAAAGCATACAGTGTATCACCTCAAATTATTCTCGGGTTTCTAACCTAGCAACATTTCTTAGCACAAAAGCTTCAGGGGCAAATCAGGGGCAGAAGCCTCAGGTACAGAAACCCGGGGTGCTGATGTCCGTGTGCAAATGTCACTGCCATGCTACCTGGATGCATGGATCTGGTCTGAGGAAACAGGGAAGACATCAACGTCATGCAGCGAACACCAAAGAAACTCTGAGGTCTAAGGAGCACTGGGTCTTCTGTGCAGCACACAGGTTCACTGTGACCTCTCAAATGAGACCTACGGATCCAGAGCGCACCCAGAGGTAAGGACGCAGAATCACGCTGCCCAAGAAAGGCAGCACAGCCTCATGCAAACAGTCTCTCTACATCCTCTTCCCACCTAGAAGAAGAACCTCAGAACAAACAGCCTGCCTGAGCCTCAATTTTCTCCTCTGTTGGAAAGGGTAAAGGCCAGGCGTGGTGACTCATGCCTGTAATTCCAGCCTTTGGGAGGCCAAGGTGGGTGGATCACTTGAGGTCAGGAGTTCAAAAGCAGCCTAGCCAACATGGTGAAACCCCATCTTCACTAAAAACAAAAAACTTAGCTGGGTGTGGTGGTGGGTGCCGGGAGTCCCAGCTACTCGGGAGGCTGAGGCAGGGGAATCACTTGAACCCTGGAGGTGGAAGTTGCAGTGAGCCGAGACTGCACCACTGCACTCCAGCCTGGGCAACAGAGTGAGACTCCATCTCAAAAAAAAAAAAAAGGTAAATCCTTTTTTTTTTTTTTGCATTGGGCTGTAGTGAGAATCACAGAAAACGCATGCAACAGCACTTACTAACTGGGAAAACATTACGCCCGAACAGTTAGCATTACACAGCACTTCCCAAACGTTTGACTGACCCGCACACAAAAATAAAGGCACGCACGTGAGCGCACACGTATGTCTGCATGTGAGTCACACAGCCCCATCTGTGCCAGGACCGACTCTGGTTAATCTCAGGAAGCACCTGCTTCTGCTGCCTCCCTGACACTTCCACTTTCAGTGCTTACATCAGTCCCGCAGATGTTCTCCAAATTGCTAAATTTATTAAATTAGATGTAAACTAGAATGGCCCAAGAAGCAACTTTACGAAAAATTCTTACAATTCAGCAATATCATGCAGCCTTTCTGTATGTGTTATCATTCATTACCAATGAGTGAAGTAATAAAATATTTATGCCATAACATAACTGCAGCAGTGTAACATATAAAAATTTTAAGACATGAAGGGATACATTTCAAAAAAAACAAAACACTGATAGTCTAACTTTAGAGGCAACAGGAAAGAAAGGTTTGATTATTTACAGTTCTCTGTTCAAAACCACAAGGGTTATTGTGTTATTTATTCTCTGTTTTATTCATTTCAACAGGATTTATAACAAATGAATTCATCAAAGATCAAATTACAGTTACTGCAGAACACTTCCTCCCGTGATAGAACTGTTAGGTTCTACAAGTCATATTGCTAAGAGATACATTTCTGGGACGGGCAGAATGTGTAAGCCCCTTCACAATACATGTATTTTTAAACACAAAATTGTCATTTGTTTGCAAATGATATAGCTGGAAAACGGAGGCAACAGACAGACCGTCACAACAAGACTACCACATGCAAATATCAAAAATACGAAACCAACAGCAACCACCTCTCCACTAACAATTAAACAATTACAAAAAAGAAACAGAGACGAAGCCTCCAGCTACCCAGACACCAAAACTATGAAGTGCCTGGGAATTACTGGCCTAGCTATAAGGCCTTGATGGAGAGAGCAGAAAACTCTAATAAAAAGCACTGAAGAATGCCCAAATAAAAGGAGGAACCTTTGATGTGGGATGACATCGTATTATAAAGATGGAACTTCACAAAGCAATGTAAAAAGTAGACACAATCTTAAACTGAACTTTCGATGAACTCAATGAACTTAACTTAAAATTTACGTAGAGGAGTAAAAATTGTGGTAGCATTCTTAAAAGGGAGAAACTACCCCTTTCCCCATTTGTAAAGTGAGTCTGAATCTGCTTTCATGGCGCCAGAACTCAGCTGTCATCTAGAGAACATAAATGTACAGCAATCCCAGCACCTACCACCGTGCCTGGCACCTAGGAGGTCCTCAAACACTTGCTGAGAGTAAATGGATCCTGGGAAAAGCACACATCAGTCACCTTATTAACTGCAACACCAATTAATTACCTGGAAACTGTGAAAAATGTCTCATTAAACCTTTACATCTCAGCTGCAAAGTAATTACAGTCCTAATTGGGCCCCTAATTTTAAGCTCTTCCACGATGCTGTACATTTTCTTTGGAATATTTATCTCAAGTATGACTGGGTGGCTGGGAAGTCCTTGGTTTAAGGTCTCCCTGGCGCACAATGAGTACTCGGCAGCGACGCGAGGCTAAGGGAAAGCCAAGGCTTCTTCCCACAAATCCACCTCGCGCTTCCTCCACAGCAAGAGCTGCTTTCAAAGAATCGATTTCACCTCCAAATAGATGCCATGATGTGACAGTCAAGAACCACACTGAAAATTCTTACTTTGAATAACTTGCTATTTTTACAATCTATTCAAACATGTTCCTAAATAGCAGTTAAAGATATGGAAATAAAAATTTATGGGCGAGGAGCAGTGGCTCACCCCTGTAATCCCAGCCAGCACTTTGGGAGGCTGAGGTGGGCAGGTCACCTGAGGTTAGGAGCTCAAGACCAGCCTGGCCAACATGATAAAACCCCGTCTCTACTAAAAATACAAAAATTAGCCAAGTAGGGTGGTGCAGGCCTGTAATCCCAGCTACTCTGGAGGCTGGGGCAAGAGAATTGCTTGAACTTGGCAGGCGGAGGTTGCAGTGAGCTGAGATCGTGCCACTGCACTCCAGCCTGGGTGACAGAGCAAGACTGTATCTCAAATTAAACAAACAAACAAACAAAACGAAACAAAACAAAAAACTTACAAACCTTTGTAGAACACTTAATGAAGGAAATTTAGTCTAAACTTTTCAAACAATGAATATTTTAATTTTCTACAATTTCATAACAATATACAGTATCATCTTACTTCAGATAAGCAAGAAAACAAATCATTTATAGTTATGAGCCTGAGTTTAAATTTTTTTGAGTTTAGAATATTTATATGTAAGAAATGACTCATAATATTTATAATTCAATTCAACTAGTATCATTTAAAGATGACAATGGATTTGGAAGTGCTCTTATTTACTCTGGGCCACAGATTAGTTTTGCAGAGATTCTGAATGATGTATTCCCAATGTTTTTATGATGAAAAATTTCAGTGCAATAAAGGTGAAATAATTTTATAGTGAATAGCTGTCATTTAGATTTCACCATTAACATTCAAATATATTTGCTTTATCATGTATTCTGATTTCTTTTTGCAGTAAGGTATGAGAAAGTTTAGTAATGCTTTAGAATAGCAGAACAACATCCTCTGTATCCAACGTGATATAAATCAACTGAGAAGGGAAGTTTCAGAGATAAACTCCTTACACTTCCCAGTCATGTATGCACAGCCATGCCCCTAACCGCCAAATGATGTATGAAATTATGGCATTATAAACTATGCAAACAGTCTTTCATTTTGATAATACTTGCTAGATCCCCTGGGTGGATGGAGTTAAGTGTTTATTGAGTATTTATTATAAATGAAGCCGACTTATGCTTCCAGATGAGATGGAGTAACAAGGATGAGGTTTATGCTACTGCCTGAAACAACCAAATACGTGGGCAAAAAAATATAAAATTATGGTTTTCAAGATACTGGATTTCAAGACAATGAAGGATAAGGACAGTGATCCCTGAGAGATGGGAATAAGTGAGGTGCGTCCCACACTGCCCCAGGCTCCTGCTTTGATAGATTTTTAGGTTGTAGTACAGGGAGAAAGAACCCAGGTGGGATCCAGCAGTCGAATGGGATTCGAATTTGCAAGGCAGAGTTCCACAAAGGAGACAGTTGCACAGAGAGAACTACAGCGATTTGTGGAGGTCGCTGAACTGTTCAGCAGAGTACAGATCAGCATATGTGTGTGAGGAAACTACTACAGGCTGGGAAAAGAAGCACCTGAAAGGATTAGTGAGAACCCAGTAGTTGCTCAGGGCTGGGAACAGTGTCTGTTCCCACCAATCAGATGGGAAAAATTCATGCTTCATGGGGCACTGGCTTCCTAATCAGAAAGGTCTCAGTGGTGGAGAATAATTAGTTCTGGTTTTAATATAACTGTTCCTGCCTAAAACATCTTAAAGGCAAGAACTGAAAGGATCAAACTGTTTCCAAGTAACTTAATTGCATCCCCAAACAAATCTCAAGAACATCAATAGAGCTATGTAAGCATACAGCACTCAACAAACCAAAATTCACAACGTCAGACATCCCATTAAAAATTACCAGACATGCTAAGACGCAGGAAAAGGATTTATAATGAGAAGAAAAACCAATCAATGGAATTGAACGGACACAAATGTTAGAATTAGCAGACAAGGATATTAATACAGTATTCTGTGTCCAAAAAGTTAGGAGGACATGAAAGATATTTTAAAAAGACGCAAATCAAACCACTAGAGATGACAACAACAATATGTACCCATAGATCTCTAGTTGCTTAAGTAAACTTGGTCACTTAATTAAAAAAATAATGTGTGACACGAAAAATTTACTGTAATAAGAATTAACAGGCTGAGCGCGGTGGCTCAAGCCTGTAATCCCAGCACTTTGGGAGGCCGAGATGGGCGGATCACGAGGTCAGGAGATCGAGACCATCCTGGCTAACACAGTGAAACCCCGTCTCTACTAAAAAATACAAAAAAAAAACTAGCCGGGCGTGGTGGCGGGCGCCTGTAGTCCCAGCTACTTGGGAGGCTGAGGCAGGAGAATGGCGTAAACCCGGGAGGCGGAGCTTGCAGTGAGCTGAGATCCGGCCACTGCACTCCAGCCTGGGCGACAGAGCGAGACTCCGTCTCAAAAAAAAAAAAAAGAATTAACAGAAAAGACACGGTGGAAAAGGTTAAAGAACTTGAAGACAGCAAAGGAAACTATCCAAATGTAACATAGAAAAAAAAAAAAAAAGAATTAAGAGAAAGAGAGCATCAGCATCAACTCTACGAAGCCTAATACACGTTATTGGGGTCTCTAAAGGAGAGGAAGAGTCATGGGACAGAAAAAAATATCTGAAGACACGATGGTTAAACAATTTCCCAAACTGATGAAAATTATAAACAAGTTCGAAACACAGGAAACATGAAGTAAACCGTGCCAAGGCCCATCATAATCAAATGGCTTAAAAAGAGCATTAGAAGAGACAATTTTGAAAGCTCCCAGAGCGGGAAAGGGTACATTATGTCCAAAGGAACAAAGAAAAGAATGGCAGGAGACTTCTCGTCAGAAATAATGCAAGCAAGACAAAAGGCAAGCAAAAGTTTTTCAAGGATAAAATGGTTGACATGCAATTCTATACCAGCAAGCAGATCTTTCAAAACTGAAGGCAAGACCAGGCTCATGCCTGTCATCTCAGTACTTTGCGGGGCCAAGATGAAAGGAGTGCTTGAGCCCAGGAGTTTGAGACCAGCTTAGGCAACCTAGTGAGACCCTGTCTCTACAAAATGTAAAAAAATTAGCTGGACATGGTGGCATGTGCCTGTCATCCCAGCTACTGGGGCAGAGTTGGGGGTGGGGGGTGAGGTGGGAGGACTGACTGAGGGCGGAAGTCAAGGCTGCAGTGAGCCATGATTGCACCACTACACTCTGGCCTGGGCAACAGAGCAAGACCCTGTCTCAAAAAAAAAAAAAAAAAAAGGCAAAAGAAAAGACAGGCTTTTTCAGATACACAAAAGCTAAAAGAATTCATCATCAGTAGACCTGTGCTATAAGAAATATTAAGAGAGTCCTTCAAGCAGAAGGTAATTGATATCAGATGGATATCTGAATCTACACAATGGAATGATGAGCACTGAAAATTGTAACTATCTGGGTAAATATAAAAGATTTTAAAAAAATCACTTAAATTTCTTTACAACAAAAACAAGATTGTGAGGTTTATAACATACTAACTAAAATGTATGATAATAGCGGAAAGGCTGGAAGAGGAGCAACAGAAGTATACTGTTGTAAATTTCTTCTATTCTATATGAAATAGTACATTATCGCTTGAAGGCAGAGTGTGATAAGTTAAAGGTGTATTCTAGAAAAGAGTAACAATTAAAATCAAACAATATGGAGTTATCATAAAAAAGCCAACAAATGAGATAGAATGGAATCATAAAAAGTACTCAATTGATCCAAAAAAATGCAGACAAAGAGGAAAGAGAAATGATAAACAGGTGGGACAAATAGAAAAAAAAAAAGGAACATGGTACATTTAAACCCAAGTACATTCATAATCACGTGAAAAATCAATGGTTTGAACACTCCGAAAGACAGGGATTGTCTGATTGAATAAAAAAGCAAGACTCAGCCGGGCATGATGGTTCACGCCTGTAATCCCAGCACTTTGGGAAGTCAAGGCGGGCGGATCACAAGGTCAGGAGATTGAGAACATCCTGGCTAACATGGTGAAACCCTGTCTGTACTGAAAATACAAAATTAGCTGGGCATGGTGGCGGATGCCTGTAGTCCCAGCTACTCGGGGGAGGCTGAGGCAGGAGAATGGCGTGAACCCGGGAGGCGGAGCTTGCAGTGAGTCGAGATTGCACCACTGCACTCCAGCCTGGGCAACAGAGTGAGAATCCATCTCAAAAAAAAAAAAAAAGCAAGACTCAACGATATGCTATCTATCATAAGCCCACTTGATGTATAAAGATACAAACTGATCAAAAGTAAAAGGGAAGAAAAAGACATACCATGCCAACACTAGTCAAAAGAATGCTGGAATGGCTATATTAAGGTCAGAGTAGATTTCAGAGCAAATAATATTACCAGGAATACAGTCATATCTATTGTGGTAAAAGAGTTAATTTACCAAGTGGATATACGCTAAATATTTATATGAATATATATAACATGAAGCAAAACCTGATAGAATTACAAGAAAAAAGACAATAAACAATTACAAATGGAAAACAAACAGATCTATTTACAACGACAACTAAAAACCAAAATACTAATTTATGAGTCTAAGAAGATATTTATAGCATCTGTTTGCTGACAACTACAAAACAAGAAGACCAAAATGGGGAGACATGCTGTGTACACAGGTTGCAAAGCTCACACTGCTAAGAGGTCAATGGTCTCCAAGTCTACATGTTCACTGCATGTGCGGTAAACCCCTGGAGAATATTTTGTAGATAACAAGCTGATTTTAAAATTTATATGGAAAGGTAAAAGAACTAGAATAGTCAAAACAATTTTGAAAGAGAAGAAAGAGTATGTTATAGCAGAGTCACACAACCTGATCTCAAAATTTACTGTCAAGTACCATGCTGAAGACAGTGTGAGACTGGCAAAGAGAGACACACAAACATGGAACAGGACAGAGTCCAGAAGACTCACAACATGCTCAACTGATTTTTAACAAAGGCACACAAGCAGTTCAGTGGATGTTCATCAGTCTTTTCAACAAACAGAACAATTGGAAATCCATACGCCAAAGAACGAACTACAGACAAACTAGACCACACAGACCCAAATGTAAAACGTGAAGCCATGAAGAAAATACAGGAGAAAGATCTTTGTGAGCTTAGGTTTGGCAGACTTCTTAGATATGATACCAAAAGCACTACTGATAAAGGACAAATCCTAAGTTGGACTTTATCTAAATTAAACATTTTTGCTCTGTACAAGACACTTAAGAAAAAAAAAGACAAGCTACAGACTGAGAGAAAATACTTGCAAATCATTTATCTCGCAAAAAAATCTGTACCCAGATATATAAAGAAGTCTCAAAACTCAAAAAAAAAAAAAAAAAAAAAAAAAAAAAAAAAAAGAAAGAAAGCCCAGTTAAAACACAGGCAAACGATTTGAACAGACACTTCATCAATGAAAACAGACAAATGACAAAAAGCACAGGGAAAAAATGCTTGGGCCAGGTGTGGTGGCTCACACCTGGAATCCCAGCACTTTCATAAGCTGAGGCATGGGGATCACTTGAACTCAGGAATTCGAAACCAGCTTGGACAACACAGTGAGACCTTGTCTCTACTAAAAATACAAAAATGAGGTGGGTGTGGTGGTGGGCGCCTATAGTCCCAGCTACTCAGGAGGCTGAGGTGAGAGGATCACCTGAGCCTGGGAGGTAGAGGCTGAAGTGAGCCATGATCGAGCCACCGCACTCCAGTCTGGCTGACAGAGCGAGATCCTGTCTCCAAAACACAAAGAGACAAACAAAAAAGCTTGGCATCATTAGTCATTAGGGAAATGCAAATTAAAATCAAAATGAGATAAAAGGACCGCTGACACCAAATACTGACAAAGATACAGCAGGCACGAGAACTCCTGCACTGCTGGGGGAATCACGTGGCAGCCACTTTGGAAAACGGTTTGGCACTTCCTTAGAAAGCTCAACACACACTTATCATTCACCTAGCAATTGCATCCCTATGTTTACCCAAGTTAAATAAAAGCTTAAGTCTAAAATCTGTATATAAATATTTATAACAGTTTTATTGCCCCAAACTGGAAACACCTCAAATATCCCTCAACTAGGACATGGATAAACAAACGGTGTTATTTCTATATAATGAGACAACACTGAGAAGGAAAAGGAACAAAACTGTGTGACAACATGGATGAATGTCCAATGCATCATGCTAAGCGAAAGAAGCTAGACCCAAAGGCTACACACTGAATCCATTTCCATGGAGTTTCCATTCTGGAAAAGACAAAATGATGTGATGGAGAACAGACTAGTGAGGGGCAGAGATAAAGGACGGGGAAAGCTCTGACTACAAAGTGGGCAGAAAGCCATGTTTCTGGAGGTTAAAGAAACTGTTCTACTCAGGAGGCGGAGGCAGAAGAATCACTTGAACCCGGGAGGCGGAGCTTGCAGTGAGCCGATATTGTGCCACTGCACTCCAGCCTGGGCGACAGAGACTCCGTCTCAAAACAAACAAGCAAAAACAAGAAACTGTTCTATATCCTGACTGTGGTGGGGAAGAAGTGACTATACACATTTACCAAAGTTCTGAGAACTGGCCACAAAAAAGCGTGAATTTCACTATATGTAAATTAAAAATTAATTAAAAAAAAGTTAAGGAAAGATATTCACTAGGTCCTAAGTTCCCAAAACGTCTTGGTTCACAATGCCCTTGGTGTGTTAGTAATTTCTTCACTGCACCCCTAGACCAAAAGAAATACCTAACAACTTTGGACATCTGAAAACACCCAGCTTTACTGAGATATAATTTATATATGATTAACTGTGCATATTTAAAGTGCACAATTTGATATTTAACATATGCATATACCTGTGAAACAATCATATAAATCAGATAATGAACATACTCATCATCCCAAAAGTTTCTCAGTAGCCTTCTGAAAATACAATAAACATGAATTGGTTGACTGGAGGTAGAGATGGCTAGAACTGGGGAGGGGTGGAGTAAGAAAAAGATTAACTTTTTAAAATGTTTTCGTATTTGTTTCATTTGTTATCACATAAGCATGTATTTCTTTTATAATTTAAAAACGTCAAAGGAAAATCTCAAAATCAAAAGAACAAACAAACCTCTAAAAAACGGCTTACTTTGGGAGGCTGAGGCGGGAGAATCACGAGGTCAGGAGATCGAGACCATCCTGGCTAACATGGTGAAAACCCATCTCTACTAAAAATACAAAAAATTAGCCAGGTGTGGTGGCGGGCGCCTGTAGTCCCAGCTACTCGGGAGGCTGAGGCAGGAGAATGGTGTGAACCCGGGAGGTGGAGCTTGCAGAGAGCCGAGATCACGCCACTGCACTCCAGCCTGGGCGACAGAGCGAGATTCCGTCTCAAAAAAGAACAAAAAACAAAACAAAAAACAAAACAAAACAAAAAAACAAAAACAGCTTACTGATATTTAAAGTGGAAAATCATTCTCTGGATTTCAAAAGTACTTGGGAATGCATGATTTAAAACCTCACTTGAAATAAATTTGTTGACTGAAACTCCATTGGTCAATATACTATCCCTTTTAATTCAACACATTCTTTCCTCTCCCAAACTATCATCACCCTTACAGCAAGTAAAACTTTCCAGAACACACTGTAAATATCAGCTATAAAAATAGAAGAAGGAACGTGCTCTACATCAGTCCCTAAGTGAAGCACAGGACACCCATCTCGGGGTGCAGGGTGTGAGACCTCCCCCAGGACCCGGCCAAGAGATTCTAAGAACACTCTCATGCTCATAAAACGTGTACGTCAACATCAAATCACTTACAGACAGTGCGGATTAAAATAATATGATGAACTAGTTTTCCCTGGAAACTCACAAGAGTCCTGATAAAAACAGTACTATGATTACATACAGTTAGCTTGTTTTTATTTTATGTTTTTAATTAATTAATTATTTTTTTTTGACAGAGTTTCGCTCTGTTGCCCAGGCTGGAGTGCAGTGGTGCGATCTCGGCTCACTGCAACCTCCACCTCCCAGGTTCAAGCAATCCTCCTGCCTCAGCCTCCTGAGTAGCTGGGACTACAGGTGCCCGCCACCATGCCTGGCTGATTTTCATATTTTTAGTAGAGATGAGAGTTCACCATATTGGTCAGGCTGGTCTTGAACTCCTGACCTCAGGTGATCCACCTGCCTTGGCTTCCCAAAGTGCTGGGATTACAGGCGTGAGCCACTGTGCCTGGCCGCTTGTTTTTAAGAAAGAAAAATATCTTTACTGGTTTTTGATGACAAATGTGGTACATAACTCTTAATTTTTTTTTTTTTTTTGAGGCAGAGTCTTGCTCTGTTGTCCAGGTAGGAGTGCAGTGGCACCATCACACCTCATTGCAGCCTTAAGCTCCTGGGCTCAAACAAGCCTCCCACCTCAGCCCTGAGTAGCTAGGCATACAGGCGCAGGTATGCCCCACACCCAGCTATTAACAACTTTTCTTTCTTTTTTTTTTTTTTGAGACAGTCTTGCTCTGTCGCCCAGGCTGGAGTGCAGTGGCATGATCTCAGCTCACTGCAACCTCTGCCTGCCGGGTTCAAGCGATTCTCCTGCCTCAGCCTCCTGAGTAGCTGAGATTACAGGCGTGTGCCACCACGCCTGGCTAATTTTTGTATTTTTAGTAGAGACATAGTTTCACTGTGTTGGCCAGGCTGGTCTCGAACTCCTAACCTCAGATGATCTGTCCGTTTCGGCCTCCCAAAGTGCTGGGATTACAGGTGTGAGACACTGTGCCTGGCCTAAAAATTTTGTTTTGTAGACACAAGATCTTGCTACATTGCCCAGGCTGGTCTCCAACTCCTGACCTCAAGTGATCCTTCTGCCCTGGCCTTCCAAAGTGCTGGGATTATAGGCATGGGCCACTGTGCCTGGCCCATTGAGGATTTTTTTTAAATTGCAAAAGCGTATAGTAAAAGGGAAAAGTTCACATACCACCCAAAGGCACCTACTGTTAACAGTTTGTACTGTATTCCTTCAGCTTTATTATTTATTTATTTTAGATGGAGTCTTGCTCTGTCATCGGGCTGGAGCGTGATCTTGGCTCATTGCGACCTCTGCCTCCAGGGTTCAAGCGATTCTCCTGCCTCAGTCTCCTGAGTAGCTGGGACTACTCGGGTAGTCCCGAGTAGCTGGGCATGGGGTGCACGACCCCATGCCCAGCTAATTTTTGTATTTTAGTAGAGACGGGGTTTCATCATGTTGGCCAGGCCTTCAGCTTTACTTTATAAATCTATTGATAAAATGGAAACAAATTGATCTGCGGTGTGGACGGTGTTGCAGGGCTGGGTCACTGTACTCTGTAGAGTATTTCACAAGTTGCTTTCTCTCCCTAAGTTTGATTTTATTTTCATGAATTTATTTATATGTTACAAACATGAAATCATACTTCAGACCATGTATTTTTAATCCTCCAATCACCATTTAAACTAATCTCTCTTTTTTTTTTTTTTTGGTGAGGCGCAGTCTCGCTCTGTCGCCCAGGCTGGAGTGCAGTGGCCGGATCTCAGCTCACTGCAAGCTCCGCCTCCCGGGCCCACGCCATTCTCCTGCCTCAGCCTCCAGAGTAGCTGGGACCACAGGCGCCCGCCACCGCGCCCGGCTAATTTTTTTGTATTTTTAGTAGAGACGGGGTTTCACCATGTTAGCCAGGATGGTCTCGATCTCCTGACCTTGTGATCCGCCCGCCTCAGCCTCCCAAAGTGCTGGGATTAGGGGCGTGAGCCACTGCGCCCGGCTAAACTAATCTAACTCTCTATGAAGTAGTTCTACAGCATGATAACCTTCTAAATAAGAAAACAGAGGCCAGGCCCAGTGGCTCATGTCTGGAATCCCAGCACGCTGGGAGGCCGAGGTGGGTGGATCACCTGAGATCAGGAGTTTGAGACCATCATAGCCAATGTGGTGAAACCCTGTCTCTACTAAAAATACAAAAATTAGCTGGGTGTGGTGGTGCGTGCCTGTAATCTCAGCTACTTGGGAGGCTGAGGCAGGAGAATTACTTGAACCTGGGAGGTTGCAGTGACCCGAGATTACACCACTGCACTCTAGCCTGGCGGCAGAGCGAGACTCAGTCTCAAAAAAAAAAAAAAAAAAAAGGAAAAGTTAAGTAACCTCAAGGTATCAGAGTCTGGAGCAAGAATTAGAAGTAAGTCTCGTACTAATACGAAGAAAGAAGGCTGCATTGAGGCGTCCCCCTGGTAAGCGTTCTGAGAAATCTTGGAGGCTTGTCCCTTTCTGGCCCACTTCCAAAGACACTGACAACTTTGTCACGGGGGCTACCCAGCTTTCCATGTTGTTTTCCCTTTCATCCTAGCTGCTCTGAAAGGCAGAAGCATTACAGCTATTTGCAGCACTAACTGAAGCTTACAGAACCAAGCCGCTCACCTAAAGTAACACAGTTAGTGGATGAAAGTTGAGTAGACCCGACCGTCTAATCTGCCCAGAGAAGCACACAACTCCCTCCCTTCTGGGGAATTCTTGCTCCTTGACTCTGTCGAGTGGTTTGGTGGGCACATGACGCAGTCTGAGTCACAACCATAGTACCCCACCTCCCTAGCTACAGCAATGGGATCAAGGGCAGGCAGGGGACAGGAGGCATCAGGCCTCTTCTGGCAAGCTAGCAAGGGCCATGCTTTCCTCTGTCGTCATAGAGGGATGCCCCAAAGAAGGAAGGTTGCATACAGAGAGCGGGGGACATGGGACATGGAAGGAAAAGCTGTCCCTTAGTCTGTGGACTAAGTGTGAGTGACCCAGTGTCTGCCTGGTAAACTCCCTTGTGAGGGTAAACCACAGTAAATTGGGTGTTGGCCCCTGTTAACCCAAAGAGCTCTAAATAATGTTAACAGATAAGACCCATCTCAGGCCTTTCCTACACCAGGGCCCATGCTCTTTCCTGGAACCAGCATTCCACTTGCTCAAGTCAGAAACCTACATGTTGGTTCCTCTCTCCAAGTATCTCAACCAAATCCACCCTGAATTGTGTTTCTACCTTCTCAACATCTCTGCATTTGCCCATTTCTCTCCGCCATCAAAGCTGCTTGGCTCATTCCACCACCTCTCCCCTGAAATGCTACAGATGTTGAGCTGGTCCCTTCATGCATTATTTTGACACCCATTCCCATCTATTCTTCACACTGCAGCCAGAGCACACGGGGTGGTCCCAGCTCTCCCAATGACCTCAAGTCCTCAGTTTCCGTCAAGCTCCCCTGGATCTAGACTCCAGCCCCACCCAATCGGGAGCTCCAGGCTTGGCTCAAACCCAAACATGTCTTACTTTCTCTAGTCTTTGGGTCTTGGAGGAGCTGTTTCTTCTGCTGGGAACACACCCCTTCCCTTCCCTCCTCTATATAGCTTTCACTGAGCCAGCTAGTCCTGAATGGTGGGTGGGCCGCTGGTGTACATGCCACTTCTCTGGGGCGCCCTGACAAGGTATTAGGCCTCCTAGGCCTGTGCTCTTACCAGACCTTACACTGACCGCCACTGCAGTCCTTGGCCCTCATATCATAACGTCTGCTGCCTCTTCTTGTCTCCCAGACCAGTAAGGGTGGATATCATACAGGTAGAGACTATATTATTTTTTTCCTTGGGGTAGCCCCAAGTGGTAGCATGGTGCCTGCAATACACATTTCTTGCATGACTGAGTGAGTACAACAGGCTGCCTTCTCAGTGGTCCAGCACAATAGATTTGGGTAATTCTAGAGAGGTCCACCCTAATGCGAAGTACTTCTGAGTCATCCGACTCATTCAACCACCAATCCAAGCAATTCCTTTTCTGATCTTCAGGTTATTTTCATTGATGACTATGAAGACTAGTCTTAATGCCCAAGTCTACGCAGAAAACCTCATATCGAATGAATATTTATTGAGTCTATAAAAGGCAGTGTGCTGAATTCAGTGGAAGAAATGCAAGAGTATAATACGTTGTTCTCTGAGGGAACTGACAATCCAAAGATGGGACCATGCAGGACGTTATTCAAAACAGTTTTTAAAGTTGTGGCTTGCCTGAGGATGACCTGGAGAACAGTGGAAACACACAGCACAGCGACACACCCCCAGAGAGTCCACACGTCTAAGGTGGACCCGAAGAATCTGCATTTCTTTTTTTTTTCTTCAGACGGAGTCTCACTCTGCCGCACCCAGGCTGGAGTGCAGTGGTGCGATCTTGGTTCACTGCAACCTCCCACTGCCGGGTTCAGGTGATTCTTCCACCTCAATCTCCCAAGTAGCTGGGATTACAGGCCCCTGCCACCACACCCGGCTACTTTTTTGTATTTTTAGTAGAAATGGGGTTTCACCATGTTGACCAGGCTGGTTTAGAACTCCCAACCTCAGGTGATCCACCAGCCTTGGCCTCCCAAAGTGCTGGGATTACAGGTGTGAGCCACCACACCCAGCCAAGAATCTGCATTTCTAACAAGCTTAAAGGCTGTTGAAGCTGCAGCCTTTGAGTAGTACTGTTTTAGAAAAATAGCTCTCAAACTTTTTGGTCTCAGACCCCTACTAAACTCCTCAAAACAGTTACAAATCCTAAAGAACTTTTGTTTACAAGAATTGTATCTATTGATATTGGCCATATTAGAAATTAAACCAGAGAAATTAAAAAAAAAATTCCCAACTTGGGAGGCTGAGGCAGGATGATTACTAGAGGCCAGGAGTTCAAGACCAACTCAGGAAATGTAACCAGACTCCATCTCTTTTTTTTTTGAGACAGAGTCTCACTCTGTTGCCCAGGCTGGAGTGCAGTGGCTCAATCTCAGCTCACTGCAACCTCCGCTTTCCAAGTTCAAGCGATTCTCCTGCCACAGCCCCCCAAGTAGCTGGGATTACA
The DNA here is from genome assembly GCF_001698545.2 of Rhinopithecus bieti. NCBI lineage: Eukaryota > Metazoa > Chordata > Mammalia > Primates > Cercopithecidae > Rhinopithecus > Rhinopithecus bieti. Next base: position 3,298,593 of record NW_016810565.1, read on the forward strand.
AGTGTGCGCTACCAAACCCAGCTAATTTTTGTATTTTTAGTAGAGACGGGGTTTCACCATGTTGGCCAGGTTGGTCCTGAACTCCTGATCTCAGGTGATCCGCCTGCCTTGGCCTCCCGTGCTGGGATGACAGGCGTGAGCTACTGTGCCTGGCCCAGACTCCATCTCTTAAAAAAAAAATCAGCTAGGTGTAGTGGCACACACTTGTAGTGTAGACTCAGCTACTTGTGAGGCTGAGGCAGGGGGAGGGGGAGGATTGCTTGAGCCCAGGAGTTTGAGTCTGCGGTGAGTAATGACCATGCTGCTGCACTCTAGTCTGGGCAACAGAGCAAGACCTCATCTAAAAAAAAAAAAAAAAAAAAAAAAATATCATGTCTTAGTATAAATGACATATATTTATGCATGATAACTGTATTTTCCAAAACAAATAAGTGAGCAAAGTGGCATTGTTTTACATTTCTGTAAATCTCTTTAACATCTGGTTTAATAGAAAAATGCTGGATTATCATATCTGCTTCTGTGTTCAGAATGCTTAGGTTGAAATACAGGATGAAAGTCTGGTCCCACACAGATAATGTAGTTGACAAGGAAGGAGTATCTGTCTAATAGTGTTTTCATCGTCTACATCAAAATTCAACCAGTAGTAGTTTATTAGGGTGAGCTCCTGAAACCCATCAATGAGGGTCTGTACTCTCACATTCAAATCCAGTGCTGGATTGTGCACTCTGAATGGCTCTCTTGCCACAAATGACTCTGTAACCTCTACCAGTCATTTGGAAAATACTTGTTCACTGAGTTATGTGGCTCTTCCAAGTGGTGACTCACTTCATCATATCTATTAAAAATCCTGCTCATTCCCATCACCACTGAGCTCAGCAGGAGTGTCTGCCGCTTTGGGAGGCTGAAGCTCACCCTGCTGCATATAAATTTTCCAAAATTCAAAATTTCCGGCTGGGTGTGATAGTTCATGCCTATAATCCCAGCACTTTGGGAGGCCGAGGTGGGTGGATTGCTTGAGCACAGGAGATCGAGACCAGCCTGGTCAATAGAGTGGAGACCCTGTGTCTACAAAAAATAAAAAAAATCAGCTGGGTATGGTGGTGCATGCCTGTGGTTCCAGCTACTTAGGAGGCTGAGGTGGCAGCATCACTTGAGTTCGAGGCTGCAGCGAGCTATGACTATGCCAGTGTACTCCGCTGGGGCGACAGAGCAAGACTGCATCTCTAAAAACAAAATGAAACCAAACTTCCCTAGAAAGCTCAAATTTTATCACTGACGACAAATGCTGTCAGTTATTTTCCTTAAAGTGATTTTCTCATTTTGCTTATTTTTTCAGAAGATGCCCGCCAAATATTCAAAGTCTGAATAACTGGTTTGTCGGTCAGTTTTCAGGTAAAAATGGTGTTCCATGAAAACAGCAGCAAGTTCGGCCGACAGCTCCATTGCACAAGCGCTTTCCCTCCTGACTACTGCACCAGCAGCAGATGAGTTTTATGAAAACTTCACATTTCATCATAGAGTCCTAAGACCATGTGTGCACAAGGGTCATGAAATAATAAAATTAATCTATTCTATTGCTTCATTTAGGCCACTAAGTGAAACTGGCAGTTTTTGTTTCTACTGGGTGTGTGGTTGTCAGCTTGGTGCCACCACTGTGCTTCTTGCTAAGGTGCAAGATGTTGTACCTACTACTGCCTCTGCACCATCGGTGCAAATTTCAACACAGTGAAAAAGTCAATGGAAGTCTTAGCAGTATGATGGAAATAGTTCTAACACCACAGACCCTCTGAAAGGCTCTCGAGGAGACCAGGCATCTCTGATTCCCTGACGTGGATGAGAACCCTGATTTAGAAGATAAGAGACTCTACATTTCCTAATCTGGGGTCTACTGTAGGCTCTAGGAGGCTTGCACCCTCTGAAATCATGTAAAAACTGCTAGATATGTCAATTTTTCAGATTTTGAAAGGGTGCAACCCCTAACCTTAACTCTTTAGTTACTGTTAACAAAGCAGCTTTACTTTTACGACACTGAGTTTTTTAAAAGCTACAATTAGTTTTGCTACCGGTGTTTTGACTATCAGAAGAAGGTCCATGCCTGAGAAACAGATTAACTGGATAATTTAATTGAAAAAAACAGGTGGCTGATTATATTTAAACACGGCTGAAATTAATGACGGAGCTGGTGTAACTTAGACCTGGGAAACTGCATGCCAGGAGCTGGCTCCCCTGGGAATTGCTCCCCCCCCCCCCCCCC
>NW_016810565.1:3301809-3308183 GCF_001698545.2 Rhinopithecus bieti
CCCCCCCCCCCCCCCCCCAACAAGAAACAAACAGAACAACAGGCATGGCTAAAGGCTGCTTAAGCGTTGAGCACACAGGGCCTCTAAGCTGCAGAGCTTCTCACCAGACGTGAACCACAAAGAGGCCCAGGCTTTTGCCACCTGCCACACCAGGCCTAGGCACTGTACAAGCAGCCTGTACAAGGACAGAGGACTTGTACAGGCTGCTTAAATTCTTGACAAGAGGGTCACGAACCACGGCCAGGCACCACCCCACCGCCTGTGTTCTTCCTTCTTTCACTATACTTCTCATCAACTCTTCTGAACTCAGAGCAGAAAGGAAAGGAAATGAACTGTCCCTTGGTCTCACAGTGACCACAGACAAGCATCTCACGTGCCTCCACCTTCACGGGACGGTCTAATTCATCACCAAGTTTCCACTCCGTGCCTTCTTCCCGCCCACGTGGGCAGAAGGCAGAAATCACATTCCCAGTGTTGCAACTCTGTTTCACCTGGATGACTTTTACTCACGGCATTACCGTAATCTAAAATGATGTATTATTGGTTGGCTTATTTTATGGTTGTCTCCCACACGAAAATGAAAGCTTTAGGAGGGCAGAAGTCTTGTTCGCCATTCTGTTTCCTCACCCCAAAACGTATCTGGCCCACGGTGGATGCTGTCTGTGTCTGCTTACTGCTTAGGGAGCCCAGGGGCTGACAACACTCTGGAGCCTGGCATGAGGTTCGGGTGGGAAACAAGTTAAGACAGCAGGAGGAGAATCAAGTTAGGAAACAATTATAAACAGGGAGAGGAGAGGCAATGACGACTTAATCTATAAAAATAGCCTCAAGGGCTTTTAAGTATCCTAAATGGTGCCAGTAACCCACACTGCTACTGTGAAATACAAAGCAGAGGCGGTGGGGAGCACACCTGATTCAAGGGCAGGCATTCGACCTGAACCAGGCCAGCAGGAGTCTTGTCATTCTTTGTAGACTCTTTCCTCTTAGGTTAAAGAGTGGGAATCAGAGACTTTCTCAAACACAGGAAAATCTTCCACACACGTAAACTTAATATAGAATTTATATACTTATAAATCGAACATATAATACAATAAAATGAATACATAATAGGGAAGCATTAAGCAACAGGGGAAATGAAATATTCAATACATGATGTAGGCAGAAATAATTTTTCAATAATTGTAGAAGAAAATAAATTTAAAAGAAAATGAAGTTCTATCCCTAACCCACGTCATTAAAAAAAGACAAAACAAAACCGGAATGTCCTAACACAAAGAAATGATAAACGCTTGAGGTGATGGAAACCCCAATTATCCTGATTGGACCATTACAGATTCTATACTTCCAACTAAATACCACACACTCCATCAATATGTACAACCATTACATATCCATACTTAAAGAAAAATGATTATAACATGTAATGTGCACAACAAAATTATGAAAGTAATAGGAGAAAATATTAGAGATTTTTATGATTCTGGGGCTAGAGTTGGCTTCCAAAGTAATTGAGAGTTAAAATTAATGAAAGAAAAAGAAAGAAAAAAAGCTATTCCCCAAGTGTCATTAGTCTGAACAGGTAAGGTTTTAGGGTACATATTCTCTGCTCAGTTTATGCCTATAACTATTCTTCAGGCACAAGTCTGGGACAGGAACCCACATGGCTTTTGTAGTCCTTAGGCTGACTACACAGTAGCCATGCCAGTGAATTCTGAACGTTAAGAGTTAACAACAATAAGTTAAAACAATCAAGTTGATCTCAACCTCTGACACAGTAGACTGAACTACGACAAAGAACATTACTTTCATCTTTTTCCAAAGCAAACATACTAAAGAAGGAAATAAAAGTATTTTAGGTCAAGAAGTCTAGTCAATTCTGAAATATATAGCTTTGGAAAAAAAAAATCAGTAACTTAACAAAGAGCTCAATGAAAATTGGATTTAACATTTTACACTAAGCCACACTGACTCCCCAGTAAGTGTGTGTGGGGGGCACTAGTTTCAAAGGCTGATAAAATATCAACACTTCAAGAAAACTCAACGGAAAACTGGATTTCAGTGTCAAACAATAAATTGTGGTAATGGCACTGAATGAGGTGTTTCCAGGTGGTACTGACTGAGGAATGGGCTGTAAAGTATGACACTTCAGAAGACTGAGATCTGGGGGCTGAAAAAAACCAATAGGGAACTAACTGCAGGATGATAAGACTATCTCAGCCAGTCAGGACACACTGTCATTGATAGAGGAATGACAGAGGAAGCATTGATAGAGGAAGGCCTTCCTAGCCAATCAGCACGGGCTGTCCTGATCCCAGCACCGACAGGCGGAGGCCTTCTTAGCCAATAAGCAAGAACTATTCCGACACCAGTTTGGTTCTGTCAATATTTCAACTCCATCCCACCATGAGAATTTTCCTGCACATGGATGGACAAAATTTTACTTCTGAACTATAAAAAGGCACTAGTATATTAATGTTAAATACGTTTTTAAAAAATTTAAAGAGGATAAAATAATAAATAGAAATACAAATTCTAACATTTCTACCCCATAGGGTAGTTGTGAGGATTAAATGAGTTAATAAATGCAAAGCAGTTAGACTGGTCCCTAGAAGGCAACTGACTTCCCTTACTATTATTATCATTATAATCCAGGATACAAAGAAAATTTTCATTCTTCAAGTACAACTACAAATTCTGGAACAGGAGGATGCTTCTCCTGGGTAGCACTGTGTTAGGCTCAGATGTCTTGGCCTGTCCTGTTTCTAAATCAGACCCGGGACACACTAGTTAACCTGCAATCACTTACCATATGGACTACTTCTGGGTAAATAGGTTCTGTGATCACATTCCGATTATGGGTGATATATTCCACCATTTCACTTAAAGCAGCTCGTTTTACCTCCTTCCACTTTAGGTCACTTAGTGGATCAGAAACAAAGTCAAAGAGGACGCAACACTGACGTAACTTCTGGATAAAAAGCTTCTCTTGATCAGCAGGAGGAACATCTGAAAAGCAGAAAGCAAAGTATATCGATCACAAAAGTGCTTAACCCAAAGTTATTGTGAAACACATTTAAGCTTTCTTCTATTTTTATTTTGAGTAGAGGTTCAAGAAAAGAGGAGATGGGGTGGGGTATACAAAGGTTAAATATTCCTTAAAGAAAATAAAAAGAAAAAAACCAGCTAGTTGCTGGTCATACTATATGTTTGGTATGATGAAGTTTTTATGCTTTTTAAGTCTTTCAAACCATGTTGAGGGCACTGTTCGAAATAAACTCCATCTACATGTGTTCATTCAACAAATACTATCTGAGCAGCAATCACCACAGGCACCGTGTTGGGCAACGGCATGAGAGGCAACCAGTAAGGTCCATGTCTGGGGAAAGGGCGTGGACACATTCACACCAGGTGATAGCTGCAGAATTTAGGTTCAGGCAGGGTAAAAAAGACCAGAGGGGGAAGGGTGCCTCCTTATGTCTGTCTACAGGCTCTCAGCTTACAACATGGGAAGGGCAGGTGGTTGTCCACGCTTGCTAGATGACAAACAGAGCAACTGGCATCAGTCCGAAGATGTAACAGTCCAAACTGATGTTCCTTCCAAACATTCAAAGAGTTAGCACCTTAGGGCCCCACCAAGCACACTGCATTTCCCTCACCCTTGTCTACAGTCAAGGCTTATCCCACACGATGACTGACGTTAATGATGACGGCAATTTAGAAACAGCAGTAACGATAACGATTACTCAGTGAGTGCTTACCTGGGCCAGATATCATCCTAAAAACTTTACACAGATTGACACTTTCTTGTCATTTAATCTTTATGATTGCACAACAGAGATAAAGAAAGAGGTTTAGAAAAATCACTGCAGGGCTGGCAAGTGGATGAAGCTAAATTCAAACCAAGCTCTGAATGACTGTCCAGTATTCTGGGAAGTCTGGAAAACTATCTGCCACTGGGAGTGTGACAGCTTCCCTGGGCTGAAGAGGAGATCAGTGGTGATATTAATAAATGGGACTGACTGATACACATACTGAAATGTGTCAAAGATTTGCAAAATGATTTAGGAGATTTGCATAACTCGGTGAACAAGTATTTTCCAAATGATGAATAAATAGTGTTAACACCATTCCAGAGCAAAAGAGCCATTCAAAGTACAAAGCAGACCACTTGATTTAAAGGAATAAAATTTACAGACAGCTTTCACTGATGTGGTTTCAGATTCCACATTACAGATTCCTTTAAGAAACTACCCATGCTAAGTTCTGGTGTAATATCAAAGCAAATGTCCACAGCTATCTGAAAAGGCTACTCAAATACTCCTCCCTTCCCAACCATGTTTTCCCACACTTCCACCACAGCAATATATGGCAACAGACTGAATGCAGAAGCAGACAGGGGAATCCTTGTCTTAATGTCTCCTATTAAGCCAGACATTACAGAGATTTGCAAAAGTATAAAACTATGCTACTCTTACCACTAAATTAGGTTTTGTTTTGGAAAACATGGGTATTTTCTTTCTTTCTTTTTGAGACAGAGTGTCGCTGTTGCCCAGGCTGGAATGCAGTGGTGTGATCTTGGCTCACTTCAACCTCCGCCTTCTGGGTTCAAATGATTCTTGTGCCTCAGCCTCCCCAGTAATTGTGACTAAAGATGTGTGCCACCACTCCCAGCTAATTTTCGTATTTTTAGTAGAGACGGGGTTTCACCATGTTGGCCAGGCTGGTCTTGAACTCCTGGCCTCAAGTGATCCACTGCTCACCAGTGTTAGCCACTGGTCAACGTGGCTAAATCATTAAAAATGTGCTATTTCTGTTAAAATGTAATAGGTTTATTATATTTTAATAAATTAATAAATACATGTTTAAAAATTTTTCCAGTTTAATTTCAAATTGGTCAATAGCAATAGCTAAATTCACATAAAGAGTGCTCTTTCAGGTCCTGCATAGTTTTTTTAGGAGCACTGGGGCCCTAAGACCCACTGCCTCACGCCAGCCTCGCTCCAGGGAGTGTCCTGGGGGTGGCGGGGTTTTCCTGCTTTCCTGCAGCTCCTGCGCTTCCTCTGGTGCCGAGCATTTCCACACTCCTCTTTCCCTTCCCTGCCCCTACTGTCAACTTCCTGTTGAGGTTTCTTCTACAAGGCCTTTCCTTACTGCCTAGGTAAGATGTATGACTCTGAGCAAGTCATTTGGCACTTGTTAGAGCTTTAAACAGTTAGCTCTCTGCTTAGTACCTCTTACTCCCAACTAGATGCTTTTTGAGGGTAGGTGCCATGTGATTACGTCTTCTAGTTCTCTATATGCCCAAATGCCCAACATTGAGCCTTGCAAATAACAGGCACACACACAGACTCTCCTGTCTGAGCAGACCCATTCTGTAGGAAGCTACCGCTTCCGTTTCCTACACTGCATTCAGAGATCAGAAGCACACACGCGAGACCACAGGAGTGGAGTGTACTGCCTGTAGGATCCTAAAACACCATGAGAACAAAAACTTGATTCCTAAACACTCTAAGAACTCAGTGGCTGCGCAACTATTTGAAACGAGTAACCGTCATTACAATGTTTAGGACTCTTCACATTCAGATACCCAGCCTTTTTCGATGAAAAGGTTCATTTTGGAATTACCTCTTTGCTTGCCTTCAATTCCCATCAATTCTACACCTTTGTACCCTAATTTGCCAGGATTACCTGAAATGAGCTCACGTGTGTTGTCGCAGCCTGTGTATTTGGAGCTGTTTGGCATTCTCACATTCTTGGGACTACGGAGAGCTGAGAATCCACCGTTCCCCCTACGAGCCATGCTATGCACAGCTTGGCTCCTAAGGAGTGGTCAATTAAGTTCTTCAAGAACATGTCCTCGCCGAATCCTCCTAACAGCAGTCCAAGCCAGTACCGTTACCCCCATCTGGAGGCAAGGACACTGGTGCGAGCGCCAGCATAGCTTGCCTAAGGCCGCGCTGCGATGAAGTGGCAGATACAGACACGAGGGCCAAATGTACCCTTTTCAGGGAACTGAAACTCAAAAGGATGTTGGGATCATTCAGAGTGGAGTTAAATAACTCATATGCCTCAAAATGCCCTAAAAGCATCCTTCGCTTTATAAACACTGCACGGGAACTGATACTCAGAATAAAGACTAAGTTGTCATCCAAACACAAAAGCAAATTTACTACAATTAAGAAGGAAGAGCAGAGTTACACTGTTTTTAATAACATTTCTATCCAAAATGTTCTACAAGGCAAGTGCAAGTGAATTTCAATTATCCCAGGCTTCCAGACAGGGTGTTTCTGTACTATTTTTGCTTATAGACTATAAGCAGATACGCTTGTGATAATAATCTCATGAGCTCTTTTTTTCATTTAAAAAACCTCATT
>NW_016810565.1:3309253-3401909 GCF_001698545.2 Rhinopithecus bieti
AAACTAGCCGGGCGAGGTGGCGGGCGCCTGTAGTCCCAGCTACTCGGGAGGCTGAGGCAGGAGAATGGCATGAACCCGGGAGGCAGAGCTTGCAGTGAGCTGAGATCTGGCCAGTGCACTCCAGCTTGGGTGACAGAGCAAGACTCCGTCTCAAAAAAAAAAAAAAAAAGATTGGGATATAGAAAGAAAACAGCAGAGTGTCTATACTTTTTTCTTCTACAAAGAACAAGAAATTATGACATACTAATACTCAATAGATGAATTTAGACGCAGTGGAGGTGTGTGCTGGAGGTTGTTTTTGCTTCCAGGCAAGCGTGGACAGAAGAGTTTGGAGACCACTACTGGGCAGTGAAGGCTTTTGTAAATGAGTCTTAAATGATGAATACCACAGCCAGCTTCACTGATGTTGCTAGCAACATGTACCTCAATTACAGAAGGGAGTGAGAGCTGTGACATACATGCTTAGCCACCAAATCACAGAATATGAGGAAGTAAGGCTGAATCACTAAATTGTCACTATGCACCAAGAGGCACCATGTAAACTGCTTGTGGATAGGAAACTGAAAAAAAGAAGCCAAGCTCACATTTACATGACAAGTCTTGGTGGTCAAAAGAAATGCTCCAAGAAACCATAAAGGACCAACTTTCAGCACGGCAGCTGCAGGCAGACAGCAGAACCAGGACTTTCTGCTGCACAGATGTTGGGGTCTTCCAAATAAACATCACCCCGATGGAGCAAGGAGACACAGCTGTAAAAACCACCAGCCTAGACAGTGACAACTCAAAAGATACCCCAGGAGGTGCAGGCTCATAAGGGTGGGAAGTACTTCCTGGTCACTCAGGTAGTATTCACTAAGCAGCTGATGCAACCAAGTTTCAAACACAGAGACCACAGTGTGACCAGGTCAAGCACCACCCTCAGCTTCCATGTACATTTTTACTTTTTTAACTAGAGACAGGGTCTCACTACGTTGCCCAGGCTGGAGTACAGTGGTATAATCCTGGCTCACTGCAACCTCGACCTTCCAGGCTCAAGCCATCCTCCTGCCCTCCCTTTGAGTAGCTGGGACTACAGGCATGCACCTCCACACCCAGCTAAATTTTAAATTGTTTATAGAGACACAATCGCACTATGTTGGCTAAGGTTGGTACTGAACTCCTGGGCTCAAGCGATTCTCCTGCCTCAGCCTCCCATAAATGTTGGGATGACAGGTGTGAGCTACCACGCCAGCCGCACACGCATTCTTCCATGCACGGTGCTCCCAGGGTCCTGGGGAGGTCTATGCAAGTGGCGAGTCCACAGACAAGAGATCTCATGCAAAACAGAAAGAAGCGCTCAAGCTCTCAGAAAGGCAGGAGCCAACCTTTAGCGACAGTGCCATCTTGTCTTTCAAATATATTTATTCTTAGTACAAAGCGAGTAGGAACAAAGCTGAACTAACAACTTGAGGCAAATTTGGGATTCGTCATTAATATGTACTAAATTTCATTCCCCTCTATGTCCCAGATGAGGAAACTTAGCAGAGGATGAGTTTCCCCCACCAAGTAAACAAAAGCTCAGCAGTACTATTTTGTTTTTAAAGATAATATTTACATGCCATTTTTTGAAATGACCATTTCTCCATGACTTCTAGTGTCTCCTCTGTCCTAGAGCACGGTCTGTGCAGGCAGGGTTCTCTCTCTTCTTGGCCACTGCCTCATCCTGCACCACCTGGAGTCTGAGTTTCTAGAGCCCTAAAGGACTTGATGTCTGGTTGACTCCTGCGCCTGGTCCTTCCTCATGTTTTCACTGCTTGTGGCCCTTTGTATTTCCCATACAGATCTGGGGAGAACTTAAGAATTTGGCAGGATTGAGTCTTCCAGTGCATGAACATGGACTATTTCACCAATTACTCAAGTTCTCTTTAAATGTCTCCCAATAAAGTCTTCTAATTTTCTTTCAAAAATGTGTGAAACATTAATTTTCAGATTTTATTCTTAGGTATTTGCTATGTTTTGATGTCATCATCAGTGGTATCTTTAAAAACATTTAATGTTCTAACTGCTGTTGCAATAGAGAAAAAATGGTTTTTGAGTATCACTTCTATATGCAGCTATCTTGCTCAACTCTTAGGCGTTCTGATAACATATCTGTAAATCCCTCTGGTTTTCCCTTCATCTGCAAGTCCCCACACTGTTCATCTCTTTCTTATCTACTGGGCTGACCAGAACCTCTGAGCAACGCTGACAGGAGCAGTGAGAACGGCCACGTGCACCCACCTCCGACTCAGAGGGCAGCTTTTACTAGCTAACCACTGATTTGACGCTGCTCTAGCAGCCCGTGGATAACAGTTACCCGAGTAAGAAACTGAACTATGGATTCAATGCTATCCCAATCCATATCCCAATACACACTTCTGTGGAACTGAATACATGGATTCTAAAACATATGTGGAAATGCAAGGCATTAAGACTAACCAAGACACCCCCGAGAAGAACAAAGCTGGAGGACTTGCTGTTCTAGAAATCAAGACTTCCTGTAAAGCTTCATGAATGAAAACAGCCAGGCTCTGTGCTGTCACACAGGCTTGTGCATAAATCGACACCTGACTTGTGACAGCAGCAGGTTGCAGAAGAGTGAGGAAAAGTTGGCCTTTCAACATGTTGTGTTGGGACAACTAGGTACACAGTGACAAAAAAGAAAGGAAAGAAAAGAACAAAGAAAGAAAGGAAGAAACTGGATCAAATTATATACATATATATTAAAAAAACAAACTCCTGGTGGGTTATAGACTTAAATCTGAAAGGCAAAACTCTAATGCTTTTAAAAAATAATAGAGAAGAATGTCTTACATAGGGAAAGAAGTAGAGAAGGACTTCCTTAGACACAAAGCCAGTAATCATTAAAAGACTGGTTGATCTATATTAAAACTAAACATTTTTCTTCACCAAGACACCCACAAGGATGAAAAGGCAAGTCACAGGATAGAACTATCTGAATACATATAACCCACAGACTCATTCCCAGAACACACAAACATGTCCAATAACTCAGTAAGAAAGCTTCAGAGTACAAGCAGAAAAACAGGCAAAAGTCTTAACCAGGTTCTTCACAAAATACATCCAAATGGCTAATCACTATGAAGGGATCGTCACTCTAATCAATAATAACTAGAGAAATGCAAATTAAAACCACTACTGCCAACACCAAATAGTGCCTCAAGGAGCTGCTTTGTGGCTGGAGCCCGAACAGCACCATGGGCGGGGCAGTGCATTATCAGTGGTGTTGAGGATACACGCAGCTGACAGCTAGGACGGCACTCCTGGCATACCACCTCACGACACTCACACATACATGCATCACAACTGAGGTAAAGGAATGTCCACAGCACACCGTCCCAACAGCTCAGAGTAGAAACAACCAAATGCCCATTAGTGGTGGATTAGGTACATGTAAATGCAGTCTATATAACATTCCAAAGCGATAGAGATGAATGAAATACAGCTATACACAATATGGATACGCCTTACCGAATACTGTTGCATCAAAGGGGCCGATAAGGATTTATTCAGTATAACTTCATTTATAGGTAGAAACAAGCATCCCCAAAACTATAAAAGACTTATGGGGGCTTTTTGGGTGCCCAGCCTGAATGGTGGTTATGTGGGAATTTGCTTTATAATTATTCACTACACTTTTGTTTCATATGCTTCTGTATGTAAGTTATATTTCAAATAAAAAAAGGCTAAAGATACATGCATATGGCTAAAAAATGAAAATGGAAAGAACCTAGTGAGATGTGAGTCTCTTTGCCCACACCCACCCTCTGGCCTCCCTCTCTTTTCCCAACTCCCACTGTTGCCAATCGGGGCATCCCTGGGCTGCTCCAGCGGCGCACTCAGGTGCACGATTGTCAGCCGTTTTCTGCGTGGTTTTAGATGCGTTCACACCGACGACCTCTAAACTCACCTGGATCTACCTGAGACTGGAAGCCACACTTGCACATGCGAAATCCCAACAGTTTCTCTCTCTCTCTCTTTTTTTTTTTTTTTGAGACTGAGTCTCGCTCTGTTGCTCAGGCAGGAGAGCAGGGGCATGATCTTGGCCCACTGCAACCTCTGCCTCTTGGGTTCAAGCGATTCTCCTGCCTCAGCCTCCTGATTAGTTGGAACTACAGGGGCCCGCCACCACACCTGGCTAATTTTTGTATTTTTAGTAGAGACGGGGTTTCACCATATTGGTCAAGCTGGTCTCGAACTCCTGACTTTGTGATCCGTCTGCCTCGGCCTCCCAAAGTGCTGGGATTACAGGCAGGAGCCACCACGCCCAGCCCCCCAACACAGTTTCTAACGTTCCTCTACATAGTGTTTCATGTTGAAGAATTAAAGCTTCGAATTTTTTTTTTAATTGAAAAACTTTCCCAATTAAGATAAGGATCTAGGTGATCTCTATTTTTTTCCTATTTATATGAAGATTCTCTCTTAAAAGAAAGATCAGTCATTATGCTTGCAAATGGATAAAATAAAAACTGTGGTATGACATGTTTATCAGATCTAAAGCATGGGTGGGGAACAATTGGGATATAAGAACTAAAGTCTCAAGACCAGGCACGGTGGCTCACGCCTGTAATCCCAGCACTCTGGGAGGCCGAGGCGGGTGGATCACGAGGTCAAGAGATTGAGACCATCCTGGCCAACATGGTGAAACTCCGTCTCTACTAAAAACACAAAAATTAGCTGGGCATGGTGGCATGCGCCTGTAATCCCAGCTACTCGGGAGGCTAAGGCAGGAGAATCGCTTGAACCCAGGAGGTGGAGGTTGCAGTGAGCTGAGATCACGCCACTGTACTTCACTTCAGATTGGAGAAAGAGTGAGACTCTGTCTCAAAATAAAAACAAAAAAAAAACACTACAGTCTCAGAGCAGCCCCAACCATGAGGACACAGGCTGCATCACTAGGAAGTCTTTCGCAAATGCATCCCATACATACACGCCAGGCACGGTGCTAGGCACTGACGATACAGAGATACATTAAAACACAGTATCTGACCTAAAACTACCAGAATATGGGAGGTGATGAATTCTGCTGGGAGACATGGAGATGAAGGCTCAGGGAAAACAGGAACCACAGCTGAGGAGAGGCTGAAGTTGCTGGGAAGGCACTGAAGGCCGCATTACACAGGGGGACTGTCTAGAGGCACTGACTTGTCAATCACGGGGGGCCTGAAGTTACAGGAGAGATTAATCAGGCTGCATTCTCCTGGAAAATCAATTTTCCTCAAAAGACAGTACCTTAAAAATGAGGACAACTGATTATATTTTGCATACCCCACATTAATCACACTGGGTGCTTAATTATACATTTTCTCAGGAGGGTCTTTTGTCTTTTCACCGTTTTTATCCTCGGATCTAAAACTGGCCAGCACGCAGGGGCCACAGATGTCTGCGGAATGAACAGATCCATCTGAGGAAAACAAATTCAGGTAATTTAAAGGAGAGGTACTGTAATTTGAAACATATTTACATCAAAAGAACACCACCTGTATCAGAGTAGAATGCAACATCTGCATAAACTTTTAAGATAGAACTCAGGTCTTCCGAGAAACTGCTCTCACGCATTTCTCCTCTGTGGAATCTCTGCAGTCAGAGGTGCCCTGATCGAAACGTCTAACAAGTACGGTGGGAAGAGAGATTCGAATCAGAGGATTTTGAAGCAGATGAGTGATCCAACTTGATCTCTGTTCAGGAGAGACACAGGGGAACTGAAACCAAGAAGCCAGAGGCAGGCAGTTCTCCTTCAGAAGAGAGGAGCCTTAGCTACAGCCCACGAACCCAGCCCTCAGCCCTCTTCTAGGCAATCCCGACGTGCTTTCCTGGGTACAGGCCTGCCAGTCCTCATTTTTAGTAACAAGGATCTCTCACTCTATAAATCCAAGCTTCCACCAGTTGAAAGCTCGATAAACACAGCAATGAAATGCGCACTTCTATATATCTACGAAATGTCAAGACTAACTTCTACCCTGACCCTTAGCACCTAAATAACTTCAAAATTGGGTTAATCTTCTCACAGTTTGTAACTCAGTTGATGACTTCTGAAATTTACAATACATCTTTCTTAATTTCAAAGTGCAAGTGTCTTATTCTATCCATTCTAATATATACATTTTCCATATTAATGTTTCTAAAATCAAGTTGCATCTTTCACTTTTTCTTTTTTGGTAATTCTTTAAAAACGGTTTGGGCTACAATTAACAGCGCCTTAGGTGGGATGAGATATGGTATCTTAGCATCCCTACACATGTGACTCTGCTCAGGTTTCTAAACGGATATAATTTCATTCAAATGAAGCCAATGTCCCCGCCTCCCTCCGGGTCTGTCTGTACCACCCAACGTGAAGGAGTTGAAGCAAACTGGCTGTAGACAGCAGAAGGGATTTTAGAAGAGGCCGTGCCCACCCTAAGTGCCCCCGTTCTAGCGTGTGGCTGCCTGCAGCCAGGTCTGTTTGGCGGGGCTCCATGAGAAACCAGGAGAGCCAGTGCACAGCCCTTCCTGTCACCAGGGATGCTGAAACCATCTTTCCACTCTGTGTGGGTAGATTTCGGGCAAAAGGAACAGTACCGCCAGGTACACTTCATTTGGGTACAAATTTGGTAACGTGGGGCTGGTCTGCAGTTTCCGCACTGACACTCTTATTTACATGTTTGGATAGAGACAACCTGTGGCTCACAATCCACCATGAACGTTCCAATGCTGTGGTTTATCCAGCTTTGTTGTACACATTTACCAAGGTTACATCATCTTTCCTGGAGAGAAAGATCTGCTGACCACAGGACCAAGCTGGGGTTCCCTCAGGACCAAGCTGGGGTTCCCACAGGACCAAGCTGGGGTTCCCACAGGACCAAGCTGGGGTTCCCGCACAAACCTGAGGGGCTCCTACCTTAAGCCCTTTGGGTTTTTACTTGCATACGAAGAAAGGGGTAATATTCACTTTCCCCACAACTTTCTACCACCAACCCCATCTTTCCTTTCTCACGAAATTAACAGTATAATCTAATAAGGCAGAGATTTTCATTTCAAAAGCAGTGGTTGAAGCCAAATTCTAGTTCATTCATGCTTTTCTTGCATGAAGACTGGCAGCTCTACCAGGAGAATAAGGTGGGGAAGGGCTGATGGTAGGGTGGCAGGTGGGTGGGGTGGAGGGGCACCGGACTGGAGAGAGGTCAGGCTAAACGGGCGAAGGCGCAGGAGAGGCTGCTTTCCTCAGAAAAGCTCTTCGGTGAATTTTTCGGTAAAGGGAGTCATGCGGAAGAGCAAACGGACTCCCGGTTCAGACTCCACTAGATCAGAACACGGCAAAGTCATGAAATTATTCTCAGCCTCAGGCTCCTCATCTGTAAAATCTCCTGTGGACACACGCACATTCAGAATGAACTTTCACCCCAGCTGCGGACAAGAGGAATTCAACGGCGTTAGCTGAACTGGAAGATTCAGCTTTTCTTTTAAACAGGGAAAAGTTGAGACAGGTCAGACAAACTCTTGGGAATAAAGATATAAATCCAGCACAGCATTATGTCCTGATACAGGCCATATTTCCCACTTAGGACTCTAGTTCTAGCAAGCCTTGTGGAGAACAGACACTCAGGGCACTGATTAGTAAATGCTCAACACGCTCTGTGGAGCCCGTATCGCTTCACCTTCCACTCCCACCAGCACGCCTGGTGAAACGCTGAATATTAATACTATTACTGCACCTGGTGACCAGAAGCTCCAGCAATGCAGTAGCTCATTTACCCAAAGAACAACGGCAGGTACCATCTCAGGAAAAGTAACAGCTCTTAACATTTGACAAGAAGATGTAATAGTATCTTTTCAATTCCATCTTGAAATTGATTCCAGAACCTTCAATGTGTTTACCAGCAGACAAAGCAGTGTAGGGTGTGAAAAAGATACACTGAAAATACACATACATTTTTTTCAGTCCCTTTTTATGTTCTCTACTTCCTTTCTCCATGTCTCCGACAGAGGAGGTTCAAGTGCTTCCTTCTAGACAAGAACTCTTGCTGAAGCTTGGCTCTTCCTGCAAATGACGTCCAGCACAGGGATGGCAGCAGGGAGGATCGGTGCAGGACACAACCAAATGAGCATGTGGCCTGTGTGCCAGGACCTACGGGGCCCTGGGCTGCTCCCGGAGCTCCAGTCTCGCAGAGCTGGAGGGATCTGGGCCAGCCACAGAGCAACACAGGTACCATGTCACATGCCAGAAACCACGATATCAGGACTGTGTGCATGTACACGTGTGTCCAATCTCTGGGGAGGTGAGACAGAGAGAAACCAGTGCCAGAGCGCTCCGGCCCCTCCCGCAAGCTACCAGCCTCCTCGAACTTGTCACATACCCACCACTCCACTCTCTAAGATTCAAATTAGTTACCTGGTATTGGTATTAACCTGCTTTGTGTTCCAGCCTCCACCTCACCTGCCCATCAACTCAAAAAAAAAAAAAATATATATATATATATATGATGACCACTTTAAGATGGATGATGATGAAAATGAGTACCAGCTGTCTTTAAGAACAGTCGTAGGGGCTGGCGCAAAGGATGAATTGTGCTTTGTTGAAGCAGAGGCAATGAACGATGAAGGTAGTTGGATTAAGGTAACACGGCTTTGAAAACATCAGTACAGCCAAGGGCTTCCCTTGGGCTCTGAAATACCACCACCTGTGGCCTTGTGGGTGAAGTGTGGTTCAGGGCCCAGGCATATCAATGGATGGCACTTAGTAGCTGGGGAGGAAGATGCAGAGTCAGAGAGACAGGAGGATGTTAAACTCTTCAGAATATCTGGAAAGCGATCTCCCCCTGGAGGTGGTAGCAAGGTTCCGCAGAAAAAAGTAAAGTTTGCTGCTGCTGAAGATGATGATGATGAAGATGAGAAGGAAACTGAGGACAAATCTCCAGTGAAGAAATCTATACGAGATACTCTAGTCAATCATGCACAAAAATCAAACCAGAATGGAAAAGACCCCAAGTCACCAATGTCAAGAAAAGGTCAAGAACCCTTCAAAAAACAGGAAAATACTCCTAAAACACCAGAAGAACCTAGTTCTGCAGAAGACATTAAAGCAAAAATGCAGCCAAGTATAGTAAAAGGTGGTTCTCTTTCAAAGTGGAAGCCAAGATAATCAATTATGTGAATGGCTTCTGGATGACTGACTGGGGGCTACTGAAGATCTCTGGCAGGGCAGGAAGTCTCTTTAAGAAAATAAACAGTTAAAAATGTTCCATCTTATTTCCTATCTCTGACAGTTGATATGTGGCAGTCCTTTTTATAATGCAGAATGAGAACTTCCCCTACCGTGTTTGATAAATGCTGTCCAGGTTCCATTATCAAGAATATATTGTCCAAAATGCCCATTTGTTTTAGACAGGGTCTTGCTCTGTCACCCAGACGGGAGTGCAGTGGTGTGATCACAGCTCACTGTAGCATCAACTTCCTGGGCTCAAGTGATCCTCCCACCCCAGCCTTCCAAGTAGTTAGAACCACAGGCACATGCCACCACTCCCAGCTAATCTTTTTATTTGTTCTCGTAGAAGACAGAGTCTTGCTATGTTGCCCAGGTTGGTCTTGAACTCCTGGGCTCAATCGATCTTTCCATTCTGGCCTACCAAAGTGCTGGGATTACAGGGGTGAGCCACCACGCCCAGCCCAAAATGCCTGTTTAGTTATTAAAGACAGAACTCCACTCTCTGCTTGGTTTTAAGTACGTATGGAATGTTATGACAGGACATAGTAGTAGCAGTGATCAGACATGGAAACAGTGGGGAGATTAAAAAAAAATGCAAAATAAAACTCAGTATTTTAATAAACAAAAAAGAAAAAAGACACATCACTCCCACCCATGCCCTCCCGAGCTAAGGCTGGTCTATCCATGCCAGGTGTGAGCAGGCACCACAGCCACGCTGCCATCAGGGGACGGACTGCACCTGGGGAGGGCTGGACACAGATCTGTGATCTGGAGGATGATTCGGGGATAGAAGATAAGCAGGCACCCCTCGGGTGGTGACTGTCGGTGACACGCAGCTCCGCAGGACAGTACCCTCATGCCTGTCACCAGCACACCTGGGCGGGGACCCTGATGAGTGCACGCAGAGCACCCCGGTCGGGGCCGAACCCCAGCTTGCTCCTCACTCCCCTTTCCCCAGGATGCTCAGTGGCCGCTCACCAGCGGGAAAGCAAACCAACAAGCAAAGTAGCCACTGAGAGCCCAGGGGCACTCCTGCCCTCTCCTCCTGTTTCCATGGGGACTCGAGGGGGCAGGCTGCACCTGGAAACCTTGGCTTTCGACCGCTTTCTCAAAGGGTCCATCGAGTCACACTCCCTAAGTAACACGACTGTAATACAGCTGGCAGGTTATTCAAGACGTTCACCAGCTAAAAGGTTCGTTTTTCCACTGGAAGAATATGTCACCTAAAGATTTGATACGTTTATTATTCATGGAAACGAGGAACATTCTAGTGTTTGGGTAAGTGTTGAAAGACAGTGGACCCTTTTCTACCCATGTCTGTGCTGCCACTGAATTTGTTTTCTTGACACAGCAGGGTTTGGTGTGGGGAACCTGAAGGTATAAGGGGCCTCTGGGGACCTCCACGAGCTGGACTCTTCACAGCAGCCGCAAGAGGCGGCACTAGAAATCAGGTGCCAAGAAGCTCCATGGGGAGCTGAGAGCTCAGTGGTCTCTGAAGGAGGAGGTGCTCCTGCCTCCCAGACTAAGCCTGGGTGGCCTGTGAGGGACTGCATGACTCCAGCCTCCTGGCTGTCCACCTGGCCCTGGAGCCCTGCTCCCTGACCTGGCCCCACTGCCCCAGTTGGCCTCAAAGGGCCCCCTTTGACAGGTGCTTCCCTCCCCTGCCTCCCAGAAGCACGGGCGATCCTCTGCCTTACTCTCTACGGCTTTTCGTGTCTGCGGCTGGAAGGTTTCATTTCAAAAAGAACACCACAGTGACCGTGGGCACCCCCTTCCCTCGCCCCACCACAGTGACCGTGGGCAACCCCCTTCCTCGCCCCACCTCCCCAGGTGAGGACTGACCACACAGCAGGGAGCCTGGTGTCCGGAGGCAGAGGGAAAGTGTCTGTCTGGACACGGAACGAGCCGGCCCCATGTCTTTCAATGTGGAAGCCCAGTTTGGTGACCTGAGAGGTGGTGGCATTTGGGGAAACCTCCACAGGCCGTCCTCTAGATTCTACTTTTCTACATACAGTACTTCCTAAGATTTGCTCTTTATGGTCCAAGTTTTATAGCTAAACTAAAAACTTAACATTCATGGCCATTACTAGGCACAGTTGCCCCTTTCATTTCTAACTTTGAATCCTTCATTTAGCAAGTATCTGTAAAGCCTCGAAGACAGGAAGCAGCATTAAAACAAAGGTGTTAAGAACTTGGGCAGAAAGACAAAACCCGTGGGTTGGAATCCCAGCTCCACCTCTGACTACCTCAGTGACCCTGGGCAGAAAATGATCTCTTTGGGCCTCAGTTTTCTCAACTAGAAAATGGGAATAATTGTCTTTACTGGGGTTGATGTGAATTAAGAGATGTACAGTGCTTAGAAAAATCCCTGAAATATAGCGTGTCCTCAATAAATGTTGTTTTTGTTTTTTGTTAATCATGTATCAAGTGACTAACTAGCATCTATAACTCAATCTTGTTACCGTCCCGATGGTAACGGAAGCAGCTAACGGAAGCAACATTGTCCCCCTCTCCAGGCATGTCCGAGCAGGCCTCTAATGCACTGCACTCAGCAACTAAATTTGTACCAAATGAAAGGCGGAATCTCAATTTGACAATGTCTGGTTCTGCATAACACAATTATGCATATGCCCTGATAAACAGCACAGCAATAGTGCTTTGCTGTTCTTGATCTTGTAACGGGCAGTGCAATAGGAACTACTTAAATGTTGGTCGAAAGAGGCTGAATGAACCCCAGATCCGATTATTACAGATGTACCCACTAGGTCACAGGGGAGCCAGTCCGTTTGGTGAGTTCACAGACATCTTAGTGAGGCACAGCAGGTGTTGCTGGAAGCTCACGTGGGTAAGGGGATAAAAACCAGAAAGTAGCAAGCAGACGAAAAAGGCAAGAGACACGGCTATTAACCAGCTGCGACCAGTTGCTTGACCTTTTTGGGCCTCAGTTTCCACATCTGAAAAACGAGGTTCTTTCTGGTTCTTTTGAGACTATGAATAGAGAAAGCTTCTTTCAGGAACTCGAGTGCCAGCAGCAAATCCCAGAGAAGGGAAAAAATGAAAATACAACAGGGTCTCTAAACAGGAAAAGAGAAGAGAATAATGTGACATATATATTTTTTTAATCCAGGAAAATAATGTACAAGGTGGGCACTACAAGAAGGACCATATAAAAACCTATAAATGAAATCTTTCGCTCTGTGTATAGGTGACCATTGGTCTTTACAGGAAACAACTGAGTATTTGATGGCTAATGTGATATGTAAACATGTGTAACTTATTTTGAAGAATTTTCTTTTCAGAAAAATAATACATGCTCACTGTAAAATAGAAAAAAAAAAAAAAAAATCCAAACAACACAGGGAAGGCCAACCCAGAGAGAACACTGCGGACGTCTCCGGGTGTGTGCCGACGAGTGCGCCACTGGGAGCCAGGCTTCATGGGCTCCTCTGTTCACTACCCACACCCCCCGGGTCCAGGATGTCTCACACGCCAACAAACAGGTAATGTCATCGTCAACTGTTTGAAATTTCACTTGACCTGTGTGCCACGATTCAATAAATCAAGTCGGGCTTCTCATGGTGTTCTTTAAAAAATATTACATCACAAATAACGCTTTGCTTTATGATTACAGATGGAGGATGGAATACATTTATCTGAGTCTACTCTCTTCTAAAACCGCACTAAAAAGACAAGGAATTTTGTAAAGCGTTTACACTTTCCAGGATGTGGGATCACGGGGCCGGAGGACACGCGGGGAGGCAGCCAGGCGCGCACTGGTGAAGCCTTACAGGCTCGGGTCAGGGTGTCCACAGCTGCCCGTGGAGTAGGGACACAGATGGGCAAGAAGAGGACTGGCAGGAAGTTCTTGCAGGCTGTTCTCACAGGCCCTGTGCCACCTGTGATCACATAACTTGACTCTGGAAATGTGTGTTCTTTTTTTTTTTGGAGACAGAGTCTTGCTCTGTCGCCCAGGCTGGAGTGCAGTGGGGCGATCTTGGCTTACTGCAACGTCCGCCTTCCGAGTTCAAGCAATTCTCCTGACTCAATCTCCTGAGTAGCTGGATCACAGGTACATGCCACCATGCCCAGTTAATTTTTTGTATTTTTTCAGTAGAGACGGGGTTTCAGCATGTTGGCCAGGCTAGTCTCGAACTCCTGAACTCAGGTAATCCGCCTGTCGTGGCCTCCCAAAGTGCTGGGATTACAGGCATGAGCCACCATGCCCGGCCCTGGAAATGAGTGTTCTGTACTACCAGGGAATCTGCTTTGGTAACGGCTGGATAGGTTACAGTCAACACACACAGTGGGCAACAAGAAAGGCTTGAGAAAATATATTTTAAAAAATCTGTTTAGAGGTATCAACAAGCTCGTCAAACAGTGAAGATTTTTTTCCTTTTTTTTTTTTTTTTTTTGAGATGGAGTTCTGCTCTTGTTGCCTAGGCTGGAGTGCAATGGCGTGATCTTGGCTCACTGCAACCTCCGCCTCCTGGGTTCAAGTGATTCTCCTGCCTCAGCCTCCCAAGGAGCTGCGATTACAGGCATGCGCCACCACGCCCAGCTAATTCTGTACTTTTAGCAGAGATGGGGTTTCACCATGTTGGCCAGGCTGGTCTCGAACTCCTGACCTCAGATGATCCACCTGCCTCAGCCTCCCAAAGTGCTGGGATTTACAGGCGTGAGCCACTGAGCCCAGCCAAAATAGTGAAGATTTATACAACCAAGAAGAAAGGACAATACAACCCTCAAGGGATAGGCTGTGCCGGGGCTGCCTCCTCCTTCCCCGCGGCCCCTCCTTTCTCAGAGGATCACGTGCCTGGGAGGCACAGCGCTTTGCCTTTCACAGCCGCCTGGGGCAAGGGGGACAAGAGGTGAGTCCAGGGCCCTGAAGGCAGAGGAGAGGCTGGTAAGACCGCCTGCTCGTTACAACATACAGAATATATGACAGAAGTGTGCAGCAAATGTGGCAAAATATTGACAAATGGGTGAAATTCGGATTAAATTCTTTACATCATTCTTCCAACTTCTCCATGCTTTTGAAATTATTTCAAAAAGTTAACAAATACGCAAACAAACTACAAATCAGGAATGGAAAGTGCATTTTACCAAATGCCATCTTCAGATTCACGAGACGCTTGCATTTACCTTCCTTCGACGATTACTACTTCCTGCACGCTATGATTTCTCACCTTTTTCCACCCCACTGGCTCCAGGTCTACTTGTCTCCACTCTCCCCACTTCAGGGGCTGTCTACCCCCTTCCAAAACCTGCTCTTTGGTTTCATTCTCTCTTTTCCTTAGTTGAATCATTTCTGCTTTTGTCTTTAAAGAACACAGTAATTCTTCAACTTACTTTGGTTCTTTTCTACCTCTTTAGTGTTTAAATCATTTCTTTTCATTCTTATTTAATAACCATCTTTACAGGTTAACTCTGTAAGCCATTATCTTATCTCATTTTTTCATGCATTTGGAGGCAACAGTGGTTCTGCACATGAGAACACAGCCAAGTCTGACAGCCTGGCCTGAATCTCAGTCTCCCACTTGCCAGCTGTCAATTCTGGGGCAAGTGATTGAGCCCACCCTTCCCATTCCCCCACCTGTGAAATGGGGATGAGGACAGCACCTTCTTCAAACAGGGACTGTGAGGAGTGAGTGACATAATAAATGTACAATGCTTAGAACAGTGCTTTCAACATATTTATTAGGATTATTAGCTCTTATTCATTTAACAAGATTTGTTGAGTCTACTGAGTGCTAGTGTTCTAGAGGTTGAAGATAAAGCTTCCACGAAGCCTACGGTCCTTGGCTCCATGGACGTTCTGCCCGAGCGACGAAGCTCTTCTCGCCCCAAGGGACTCACAGGGATGCCTGGTTTCTGCCTGTGTGTTTATTTCTATTTTTATTGCATTATAATGTGAGAATATGGTTTCTAATTATTTCAAATTTTTGGAAATCACGTCTATTTCCTCTGTAAACTATTATATATTAAGTTTAAAAACTTATACCATGAGCATTTGTTTTCCAGCCATCACACCTGAAAGTCTCTACCGGCTCACAGTAGTAACAACTCACGTCTACCACACGACCTGTAAAGGGCCAAGAAGTCCAGGCGCGTCTCCCACCAGCACCGCACTCACCAATTTTGTCTTTAACTCCCTACACTTCTTGCTTTATATGTTTCAATGTTCAATCATTTAGGTCACACAAATCCATGGTAGTTACATCATCCCATGCACTGTATGCTTCAGCGTGATGAGTAACCCTGTTTCATTGATTATTGCTTTGTCTTCACAATTTAGCTTTGCCCAGCATTAATGTCACGACCCTTGCTTTTCTTCTGCATCTGCCCGACATATACCTTTACTCTCTATTTCTTTTTAATACTCTTTTATATAGTACCTATCTCTTCTTAGGATTTAAAGCCCAAGTTAGAAGATCCATGTTTGTTTCATTTGTTACTTAGAGTAACGCATATGTAAAGGTAAATATAACTGAAATTATAGAAATCATCTTTAAGCATTGCTAGCCTAGAAAAATGCATGCAACACCCCAGGCATTTAAAGTAGGGATATTATATTTAAAGAAATTTATTTTGTCTAAACAGTATTTTGAAAAAGAACTATCTGCAGATCCTGGCATGAGACGTAAGTTTCCAAAATAACAGAATGACTCATTTACAATACAAAACCAGTTACAACGGTGTGTGTGATTCTAGTAGCTCTGATTTTAGGCTAAGGGTGGCAGGTCGGGAGTAGAGAAAGAAGGGCAAGGGAGAGAAGGCTGGCAGCTCTGTCCATGCTTTGGGGGCTGCTGGGGTCTCGCCTGAGCTTGGGTTTGCTCTCCCTGCTGCTCCGCAGGCAGCCACAGTTGAAGGTCAGGGACTTCCAACCTCAGCTCAGCTGAAACCCTGCCCAGCTTTAGAGCCTCAACTGCAAAAAACCTTTCAGCTGCTAGGAAATCTTTGTTTTGTTTTTTTTTTTTTGAGACAGACTCTCGCTCTGTCGCCCAGGCTGGAGTGCAGTGGCCGGATCTCAGCTCACTGCAAGCTCCGCCTCCCGGGTTCACGCCATTCTCCTGCCTCAGCCTCCCGAGTAGCTGGGACTACAGGCGCCGCCACCTCGCCCGGCTAGTTTTTTGTTTTTTTTTTAGTAGAGACGGGGTTTCACCGTGTTAGCCAGGATGGTCTTGATCTCCTGACCTCATGATCCACCCATCTCGGCCTCCCAAAGTGCTGGGATTACAGGCTTGAGCCACTGCGCCCAGCAGAAATCTAACTTTCTTCTTGTTGCTTGTGGATTGAAGAATTTCCTTAAGTAATTAAAAAAAATTAATTTCCCGTTGTATTTTATCTTACTAATGTTTCTTACTATTTTCACTTTTAATTCTTTTAAGGAATACTAATAGTTCATCGTTATTGGGTATTCTCTACATGCTGGTAATATATTACCATGACTTTTCTCAGTCCAGTAATCCTAGTAAGAACACAGAGAGGGGCTACCATCATGCCCATTAGACAGACAAGGACAGAGGTCTACCGAGAGGTTAAGGCGACAGCTCAGATGGGACAGTGCTGATGTCTGCGCCCAGGCAGGGCGGCTAGAGCACCTGGTGACCTGTGTGGGCAAGAGGCACCCCGTGAGGGGACACCTGTGCAGGCAGGGTGGTCCCACACATGCTACTGGTCCCTTACGGGGAGAAGATGGTCTCATCATTCCTGGTCAAGATGAAGACTGTGGCTGTCCCGGGAGACCTCAGATGCCTTAATGAGAATATTACTTCTAAGGCCTTTAAATTCCTCAATGGAAAAAGCCCGTGAATTGAAATCAATAGTTCCTAATACAAATCTGACATGGGCCAGGTTTCCCATTAGCCAGTATTACAGGTGAGAAGTGGGAAGGAGCCCTCTGAACAAACGTCTGGGACGCCACCTTAACTGCAAATCTGACTTGATAACATGATCACCAACCAAATACCTAAATCATCAACATTCCCCTCTACTGAGTTCTCCTGAGCACTTGCTGACTGTAAACTGCGTTCCCAGGTGGAAGTCACTGTGGAGTTTAGGCCACATCAGTTCCTGGGTGTAACTCACCTCCCAGCTCTGGGCCAACACCCTGCCCTGGGCTTCCCTTATCCCAATTCATCCCGCTCCCCCAGCCACAGGACAGCACCACATCTTTGCTTCCTTAGATGGCCCCAGCTGAGCAGCCCATGCTCCCACCACCGTGAGGAGCAGCCCAGTGTCAGGCTACCAGTTCTAGGGTTGCTGGGCAGTTGGCTGTGCTGGAATCAGAGACTCCCAGTCCCTGAAGACACAGGCTGCATTTTTTTTTCCTTACTGTGAATATGCTTTGAATACACTCCTAAAAAGTAAACAAAACAAAACACTTCTCCAAGCCCCTGGCAAGTAGGCTTGGCCCTGCCAAGCAGGCGGAGCAAAGCAGAACTCTGGCCAGACCTTCTAACCTTCCTCTGAGGCTCTGTAGCCACAGGCCCACCAGCGAGCTGGGTATAATCAAGTACCAAGTCAATCTCTGAGATTTGAGGACTTTTTCTCACAGCTTTTTGGCAAAGTCATCTTGAGAGAGGAAAGAGTAGCAGCAATGAGAGAGCTGATTTCTGATTTTCCCAGCATGTAATAAAGATCCCCTCCTCTCATCCCCATCCAGACTCCTGATAACCAAATTAATATCTTAATAAATCCTCAGTATGAATATCTCCAAGCAACCTGACAGGCCTGGGGCTTTAAGCATGCATTCTATGACCTCATAAATTACAGAGATTTGGAGGACAGGGCTGGCAATAAGCCAGTGAAATTTCACCCCCTAGACACTGAGTCTGGGAGGAGAATTTCTCCTTGAGCCATTTCTGCTGAACAGCCTCCTGATTGCAAGAGGAAAATTCCTCCTCAGATTAACTTGTTGGTGGCCTTGTGAGATACCTCAGCAGCTGTACTGAGACGCCACATCAAGGGACCATCTTTAGTTCCATTTTTTTAGAAGACTTTTTGTTTGGCTTGAAGAGCATCCCCCTGAAGCTGACCCTCAGTGCTGCCGTCACTGCTGCAGCCTCAGCACCTCAATGGCCTGCGTGTGCAGACAGGAGAACCGGACCAGGTCAAGGTCCCACCAGTTCTACAGACAAGGGTCTGGAGTCCAAGTAACCACACAGCATGCCCTGCTCAGATTCTCAGGGTGACTCTTCACATGGGATATAATCTGTCCTGACTGGATCACGTTTGCCACCCAGAGGAAGAGACAATGTTAAAACTTTGATTCAGGCTGGGTGTGGTGGCTGACGCTTATAATCCCAGCACTTTGGGAGGCTGAGTCAGGTGGATCACTTGAGGTCAGGAGTTTTGAGACCAGCCTGACCAACATGGTGAAACCCTGTCTCTACAAAAATACAAACGTTAGTCGAGCGTGGTGGCGGGTGCCTGTAATCCCAGCTACATGGGAGGCTGTGGCAGGAGAATCACTTGAATCCGGGAGGCGGAGGTTACAGTGAGCTGAGATCCCACCACTACATTCCAGCCTGGACGACAGAGTGAGACTCCGTCTCAAAAACAAAAAATGCCAAAAAAACTCTTTGATTCAATAAAGCTGGGAAGTGAAAACCCCTAGTCATGTTAGGGAATTTCACAGGGCCTGACTGTTACCACAATGCCTTGAAAAAACAGTTTTGGAACAGTGAACTGACTCGGCAATTCACCTGGCTGGGGGTGGTGGAACTGAAGTTTAGGTCCATGTGCTCCCTCAAACTGTGTCCTCTCAAAATGGAACCCAACGAAATGTATCCTTCACAAAATCGCAAGGGGGCGTGTCTTTGGGGCCAGACAACAAGAGCAAAAAATGAAGGGAAAATTAAGAACAATGGTTCACCCAAGGTGGTGGTTTCTGAAGAATGATCAAACCATATAATTAAACCAATCATTTTAGGTAACTGTGTGATCCTCTACCAACTTCTGCCAAACTTGGAGAGTCTAGGAATCTTTGGCAACCCTATCTTCTTCAAACATCTGACCAATCAGAGCTGGCCAAGACATATCAGGCAAGACTCCTCATTACCAGAATGGCCGGGAAGCTCCACCTTGAATTAAAACCCTGACACCGGCCATGTGAACAGCAGCACCGGTGGCCTCTGGCCACGGCTGGCCAGGGGCGGACCTAGGCGCCCATGTTTTTCCTGGACCACACTCCAGGGCAGCTTGGAGCAAGAGTAAACAATTTGATCAAGGACAATGTTTTGACCAAGTCAACGTTTTTCTCCTGAAAACTGAAGCTATCAATGACTTTTCACTAGATGGAACATGGGAAGAATCAGGCAGCTCTAATCACTGCCAGTGTGGACATGACTGATTCCAGCACGTTTCAGATGCTGTGCCAAGTGTTCACACCCCAACCTCCCTGACCATCCACAACTGTCCTGTGAGAGAGAAACTGTTATCACTCCCATTTTACAAATGAAGAACAGCCATTCAACAGTTCAGTACTTGCTGGAGGTCCCACACTGCTAACTGTATTATGTTCCTGAGTAAAAGCAAAAGAGCATGCAGAGAAATTACACGGTAAAGTGTGGGGAAGAAGGGGCATGACACGCAGAGACTGGGAGTGGTGGGGTGGACGAGGACACAGAGGGGTCCCTCACGCTGCTGGAGTCTGGACCCTTCTGGCTCCATAGTCCAGCTCCACCCTGCTCCTCTGTGTGGAGTCCCTCCATGACTGTGCCTTAAAAACACGTGTGTTCATCTAAGCAAGCCCAAGTGCGTCTCCACTGCTTGTAACCCAAGAAAGAGATAGGAAGGTGTGTTCAGAACAGACTCCTCAGGTAGAGCCCAGAGTCGCCCACCCTGAGGTTTCTCGTACTTCAGTCCTGCATGAACACCTTCAAAATCGTCACAAATCTGTGTACAGTCATGCTTTTATTTACTTGGTATTTTGCTTTAAATGGATACACTTTTTTACTAAGACCTGTCCTAAGTAATAGTAATTCAAGAAACCATGGATTTGATGTGCTAATTATATAGTTTCACATTCATCGATATATAATTATTAAAGTAAAATAATACTCAACTCTGAATCACTTAAAATAACTGGCATAAGTAGTGGTGTGCACTTGCTGCACTTGGAGGAATCCT
The DNA here is from genome assembly GCF_001698545.2 of Rhinopithecus bieti. Classification (NCBI taxonomy): domain Eukaryota; kingdom Metazoa; phylum Chordata; class Mammalia; order Primates; family Cercopithecidae; genus Rhinopithecus; species Rhinopithecus bieti. Next base: position 3,329,607 of record NW_016810565.1, read on the forward strand.
GGGCTCTCCCACAGCATCAAGAAAGAAGGTAACAAGAAATCCTCTATTTGGCCTAAGCTGTAGATTTCTATGTTGACTATTATTGCTCAACAAATCTCCAATGATTACCTGAATGAGAAGCAAGAGAATCACTTTACCTCTCTTCTGTTCTGCTCCTTTTCATTATGAGGACAGACGGACCACTTGCTCTCAGCCTTTGCTAATCCCCTGCTAGTCTTTGGTTCTATACATGCAATACTATTTAGAAGCTCAGGATTAGAATATTTCCATGGATCCAAGGCTATCTATGCGTTCTTGTAAGTTTTGCCTTCAAAGCTGTATCATAATATTGCTGCTTAAATAAGAATGCCTTTGGACAAGTTAAACTCAACTTTAAAGCCAATGTAAGTTAACAGACCACAGCGGTCCATGTAGGGGATTGGTTCTAGGACCACCACGCTTACCCAAATCCACGCATATTCAAGTCCCACAGTCGGCCCGCAGAACCCGTGCGTATGAAAAGTTGGCCCTCTGTATACACAGGTCTCGAATCTTGTGCATTTGCAATCTGCATTTGGTTGAAAAAAATCCACATATAAGTGGACCTGTGCAGTTCAAACTTGTGACGTTCAGGGGTCAACTGTAATTCTTGTACTTATTTAAGGAATGTACTACGATAAGGAGTAGTACCCCATCTTACAACTAGACAGGATGATAAGCATCTTCCTTTATGCATCTGCAATGGTTTTAGTACCACCAACTGGAAGGAAGCTTAAAAAGATGCTATGCCCACTGGCCCATTAGTAGTGTAAAAAAAATTTCTGAAACTGTTGAATAGCCCCATTCAAAAGTTGAACTGGTCCTCCTAACTGGCTTCTAGTTATTTTGTTTCCTTTAACACACTGTTGCACATGTTTCAATAGTTTAAGCCTTATCAAATTCTTTTCTGGATGTAGCCAAAAATAAACATAATGTCATACATAAATATAAGCATGTTTTATACATTAAGATATCTATGCCAACATATCACAGATAACATATTAAGAAGGCTCATATTTCATTTATGGTAAAACAAGCACGAATAAACAAACAAAACTCAGCACTTTTCTCCCCAGGTGTGGAGTGAGGTGCCCTTCTGCTGGGCTCTGTTAATGTCCCTGCGTAGCTGCCAGCCCTGCACATGACACACGATGTTGTCATTTGCACATGGGTTGTTAGTCTGTAATTTTCCACCAGCTATAACAGGATCAGACACAAAAGTGCTCGGAAGCGTTTGCTGAATGAAGAAACTTACAATAAAGCCCCAATACCTGCAAATGCTGCTGTGACGGTAATGTACTTATCACTCTAACTGAAGACAATCTTTGCATCCTCTTGCCCCCTTAATGACACTTCCATTTTACTTTAAATTATACATATTTATGTTCTCTTAGACTGCAAGCTCCCTGAGGGCAGGCAGGTTCTATTGCTGCTTCTCTGTATTCCTTGCTGGATGAAACTGAATTTTTTCTTCTTTTTTCTGAGACGGAGTCTCACTCTGTCGCCCAGGCTGGAGTGCAGTGGCGCGATCTCCGCTCACTGCAAGCTCTGCCGCCTCCTGGGTTCATGCCATTCTCCTGCCTCAGTCTCCCCAGAAGCTGGGACTACAGGTGCCCACCACCACGCCTGGCTAATTTTTTTGTATTTTTAGTAGAGACAGGGTTTCACTGTGTTAGCCAGGATGGTCTCGATCTCCTGACCTCGTGATCTGCCCGCCTCGGCCTCCCAAAGTGCTAGGATTATAGGCGTGAGCCACCACACCCGGCCGAAACTGAATTTTTAATTCACATCTTTAAACCCCAGTATCTTATATTTGACCCAACTTAACAGAAGCTGCAGGTTTCTTTTAATAGAATGACATGTTTATATTAATTATAACTAAGTACCACTGCTAGAATGGTACTTAAAATGGTCCAGATACACTTCAGGATGAGTGTTTGGAGCAGAGACAGAAGCCTGCCTCAGGATTCATTCAGGTGCAGGCTGTGGACTTGTTGTCCAAAGCACGTCCAATCCGGGGCCCCACCTCGGGTGGATTTTCTGTTGCTCTGATTTATGCTGATTTGGGCCAACACTTGGCTGCCTCAAAGCAGGACTGAATCGGGTCACAACTACCAAGGGTACAATGTAGCATTTGTTTGCAATTCTGAATGGATCATCCTTTGTTAATGTAAGCGAAACCCTGTGTCTTGTCTGGAGACAGCAGTGTAGAGTTCCCAAGTTCTACTTGTGATAACTAAAGGTTTCACTGAAATAAAACTTTACATGGGCTGCAAAATATGAGTTGGTAACAGGAACCCGAATTAATGAACTTGGAAACTCTCATTCTCCTATGGATTAGAACATATTTAAGTCTTGAAAAATGAATGGGAGAACATAATTTTAGGAATTATTTAGATCTATCTTGAATATAGATGCTTTTCTTTACAAAATGGTATTGTACACACTCTGAAGGTTCAGAAAATACCATTCACGTCCTAATCTCGTTTCTGGCTCTTACCAGGAAAGAAAGCTAAGCAACAACTTGTGTCACAGAGGACCAAACAGAAACAAGTTTTGAAAAAAATTTTTTTTTTTTTTGTTTTGCCACTATGGACACTAAAACCAGTGTTCGGTCCCTACGAGTAACATTTCAATACTGCAAAAAAGAAAAATACGACAGTAACAGAACAACCAAACTGAGACTAAGCAGCACCTTTGAAGACACTCAATTTGAAGGCACTGCGTAAGGATGACCTGCGGGCAGGAAGGCCACCATGTGGAGCTGGGTGTCTGATGAGGGGCATCTTGCGTTGCCTGCTCTCGTTGTGATCAGGGTCCGTGCATGAAAAACTGTCTAAACACTGACCAAACACACACACACACAGAGGCAAGGTTAAGAGGAAAAATCGTCTTCCTCAAAAAAATATCCAGCCTTATGGAACATTATAAGAGGTCTTCATGCTCAGTTAAAATTAAGCACAATCAGTATTTTAACTGAAATTAAGGCAACACGCTCATTTACTTCAGGAAACTAAGAAATCTGTGTTCAGGCTGCCCAGAACCCCAAGTCCAGGTGGGGCCCCTGGCCCGGCACCTCCCTGATGTAGGTTCCTTCTGCTTGGCCTTCTTGCCTGGCAAGAGCTATAAATGAAATCAGGAAATGAATGGTAGCTGGAGATTGAAGAAGGAAGCAGGAGAGGGAGAGAAAACAGTTAAAAAGATGTTGTACTTGGAACTCATAGTAAGGATTCTTACAAACTTAAAATAATACAGGGTTGCTTTTATTTTCCCTTCCTTTCCTTTCTCTTTCTTGGAGGAATGGAGAAGCGGAAGGCAAGTCTCATGCTCCTATTTCAAGGTTAGAACCCCACAGAGAGAACCCCACTGACTAACTTCAGCCTGTGTTGACCTGAGTTCCACTAAATACCAGGAACACATCGACCAGACTCAGCAATAAAAGAAACACAATTCAGATTTATCCTGAAGATATTTTCACAACTTCAACTTTCCAGTGTGAAAGGCTGGAAAACATAGCTTCTGAGGTAAGATAAAGAGTATCTTTTGAGGCCACAGTGGCTCGCGCCTGTACTCCCAGCACTTTGAGAAGCTGAGGTGGGTGGATCACTTGAGGCCAGAATTCGAGAACAGCCTGGCTAGCATAGTGAAACCCCATCTCTACTAAAAATACAAAAAATTAGCCAGGGGTGGTGGCATACGCCTGTAGTCTCAGCTGCTTGGGAGGCTGAGGCAAGAGAATCGCTTGAACCCAGGATGCGGAGGTTGCAGTGAGCCGAGATCGTGTCACTGCACTTCAGCCTGGGAGGCAGAGTGAGACACTGTCTAAAAAAACAACAACAAAAAAATCTGTGAATTTCATTTAAGTGTTAAATCTTTCTGCTTGTCCCAAAGCAGAAAGTTTATTTACCTAATCAGCTTCTAATGATCATACTTAGAAACATAAATTAATAATAGGTGTGCTCTTTGTGTATATGTATTTGTGTGTGTGTACAAGCATACAGAGTATCCTTGCCTTGATGTATATCCTCTGAATACAACACTCCCCCTACACCTTCCAGTCTTCTTATATATCATTATACCACTGAATAAAATGGGCTTTTCAAAAAAATTGAAAATTTAAATAACATATAATGAACCATTTCAAGTACACTTCAGGGGCATTTAGTGTGTTTACAACGTTGTGCGATCAGCCCTTTGTCGAGTTTCAAAACTTTTTCACGATCCCAGAACTCCCCATCCCTGTAGGTAATTACTCCCCCTTCCTCCCTCTCTGCAGCCCCTGGCAACCTCTGATCTGCTTTCTGTTTCTATGGATTTGCCTATTCTGGACATTTCATATGAAAAGAATAAAAAAATGGGCTTTTAGGTTACACAAATCATTTGAAATATGATGTGGTAACTACAAATGTAAATGAGGTACAAATCTGGGATTTGCGGTCTAAACTGAAATTCTAGAGTTAGAATTTCACAGACGGGGAAGATTTCATAAAGAATCCTGAGGACTGATGCTGGGTTGTCATCCTAACCACAAATAAGATCAGTTAAAAAAAAAAATCCTACAGAAAGGACATTTTAATACCGAAAAAGATAGTATCTTACTTCCAAGGTTATGGGGAACAAGACGACAATTTCAGAATAAAAGATAGTCCTGTACATTGAATACATTTAGCTTAATGGAAAACTCACATGACATCACCCTTACTTTTGCCTTTGACAGGTAAGTCCTGTCACAGAGCACCACAGGTGTCTGGGGTGCCCTCCTCAGTGCACCTGAGCCTGCACTTATGGCCGAGAACTGATTTCCCAAGACAAGGTAATTTAGGAAAATAATGGATTTAATCCTGCAAAAGTTCAATCTTTTTGATGGCCAAAATGGACAAGATCCAACTCTGTTTTAAGAATCAGCAGAAAAAGATAGTGGCTTTGAGAGAGAAAGCAACAGCTGTGAGTCAGGTGAGGCCATCTTGCCCAGTGCAGATGGCAGCAGATCAGCGTTGTCTCTACCCTTTAGTTTGGCTCTGCTCGCTATGGTCTGGAGAGGTCAGAAGGCAGACAGTTAAGGAAACAACTTCTATAAATCCAAGAACTCCAGCAGGCAGGTTTCTCCCTAACTTGGCCTTTTATGCTGGGGTATGCATTCTGGAGGGTGCATAAAGCCACAGGATAAACTCAATATACATCTTAGAATATCAGTTTTCCATGCAGTCGAAAAATGTTAAATAAGGCTGGGTGTGGTGGCTCAAGCCTGTAATCCCAGCACTTTGGGAGGTCAAGGCGGGCAGGTTACTTCAGGTCAGGAGTTCGAGACCAGCCTGGCCAACATGGCAGAACCCTGTGTCTACTAAAAATACAAAAATTAGCAGGGTGTGGTGGCACACACCTGTAATCCTAGATACTAGGGAGGTTGAGACACAAGAATCGCTTGAACCCGGGAGGCAGAGGCTGCAGTGAGCCGAGATCACTCCACTGCACTCCAGCCTGGGTGACAGACCAAGACTCCCTCTCAAACAAACAAACAAAAAACAAAAAGAAAAAAAAAAGTTAAACATTTTTACACTTAACTCTAATAATCATGAAACAGAATACTAAATTCAAATAGCTTTTTACAATAAAACCAGGGATTTCAGAAACTTAAACATTTTAGGGGTTCTTCATGGACCATTTCAGATTAAGTGCCCAGATGGCCCACGGGTTCTCTACTCACAGTCAGAGCAGCTACTGAAAAGTTGGAGAGTTCACACTTCCTGATTTAAACCTTACAACAGAGCTATAGTAATCAAGACAGTGTGGTACAGACATAAGGATAGACATACAGACCAATGGAATAGAGAATCCACAAATAAATCCTATTTATGGTCCACTGATTTTCAACAAGTATGCCAAACCCATTCAATAGGGGAAATAATAGTTTTTTCAACAAACGGTGCTGGGAAAACTGGATATTCACATGCAAATAAATGAAGTTGGACCCTTACCTCACACCCTACATAAAGACTAACATGAAATGGAACAAAGACCAAAATGTGAGAGAGCTAATATTAAAAAACTCTTAGAAGAATGTATAAGAGTAAATCTGGATTCAACAATGGTTTCATAGCTATGACACTGTAAGCACAGGAGACAGAAGACAAACCAAGATAAACTGGTCTTCCTCTAAATTAAAAACGTGTGCTGCAAATGATACCACCAAGACAGTGAAAAAGACAACCCACAGTATGAGAAAATATCTGCAAAACATATATATGATAAAGACTTGGTTCTCGGAGTAAAGACTTTGCTGTGATAGCCGTGATAGCCACCTCTGACCACACCCTCTGGGGCACCTCCTACTCTCACTGATCCTTGGTCAGTTCCCTCTTCATTCTTCATGCTTGTCACTTATTGTTCCCCCTCAATTCTCCAGAAGCTTCCTCCCTTGGACCACCAGAAAAACCAAAGCCATGAGGCCCTACCTTCCCCAACTTCCTTCTTAAATTTCCCTTCCCGCCCCAGAAGTTTCTGATAATCCCCTCTGCCAAAGATGACACTGAACATTTTGGTTTTTCAGCAGATCTGGTTTTGACAGCTTTACCGTTCACCTACAAAAACTGAACAAGTCTGACCACACAGTGAGAATACCTGAAATACAACAAAACTGGTTCATTCAACTAAATGAAATGCCAACATGAAAGTTCAGTGAAACCTGAATGATGGAATCGGAGTGAGGCCCTGGCTGGGAGGTGGAGTGGTGACTGACCTGCACAGTTCCACCTGCATGCTGTGTTCTGTTGCTCTCACTGATGAGTGTGTGCACCCCAAACAGGGTGGGCAAAAGCTGGGAGCGTGCACTCTACGATAAGGACTAGGAAAGTTACCTCTTGGTCAAGTCTCAAATCTTAAACCCATGATCTTGGCCTTTCAAAACTGTTCTAGCCAGTTAAGTGGCTAAAATCATAGTAGTAACTTCTAAGACACAGAAAGATAGTAATGCCCAGATTCTACTATCAGTATGTGTCTCCCACTTTTAATGCTGTGACTTCTTTATATTTTTTAAATAAGTAATACATTCATCAAGACACACACACACACACACGGTGAAAACCCTCTTATCCTATTTCTCTGCCAAAAGTATCACTTTCAGTTTCTTCTGTATCTCTTGAGTTTCATCCTGGAACCAAAACAAATTTATTCTTACCCCAACTTCCCCTTGTGTAGTGACGAAGATGGTGGCACGAGACACCGCTGCTGTGTCCTGCCTTCCACTTAACTGCTCTCTGCTGCTCTCCTTTCATCAGTCATAAAGGGATGCTACTTATTTGATAGGCACCCTTTTCCAGGATTTCTCTCACCACAGTGAGACAACCACCCCCAACACATACCCCAGCAGGCTAAATCATCCCATCTTCCCAACTGCATCCCAGTACCACCAATTAGTAACTTCAGTTAATGCATTGCTTCTCCTGGGAGGCCTTGCTGGGCCCCACAAGGCCTGCTCTCTCCTGAAGCCAGCACAGACATGCACCCACAGCACCTATAACACGACCAGTTGTAGCACTAAGCACAGAGCCAACCGCCAAGTGGGTGATTTCTACATATCAGTGAGTGAATGAAATACAGCTTTAGGTGGACACAGGGCAGAAAGTCAAAACTAAATTTCGTTCTCTTCTGTGTTAGGTATCATGTTGTCCTTCCATTTGAAATGAACTCAGAAATTTTTTTAGGCTTAATTTTAACCTTGTTTGGCACAACAAAGGACACAGGGTCACCAACACTTAAATTAGCAACAGGACATACGCAGAGTCAAAAGCAAAGAATGAGGAAGGAAATCTCTGCAGAGCTTTATTAAAATCAGGAACATGCATGCGGAGGTTTTCTTTTCACTACAATGTAAACATCACTTCAATTGTATACATCAAGAAATATTTCTTGATGCTTTCCTACTGTTTCCCCGTAGACAAATGTTTACACTACAACACAGCCAGTTTTCAGATGAATGCCTCTCTCCCCCACTCCGCAAGAACTCCACGCTCTATCATTACCAATAAAAAGGATATATCTAATTTTGTACTGAATCCTAAGAATTACTCATTAAGAATCTTTACCAATAGTAAGTTTATGTTTAGCATGAAAATACCCTTGCCAGCTAGGTCTAAAACGCAGCTTGAACATGAATCTCTCGGGATGTGTGAGCTCCTAAAACCAAGTGGAAAGTCAGTCCTGGAGTCTGTTTCTTCAACAGGAGTTCTGGGGCTGTGCCATGGAACAGGTGGGCACTGTGCCTAGTGAGGCAATGTAAGGCTCAGGTAAGTTAATTTCACCCATAACCACAAACCCTCAAAGTACAGTCTTACCTTCGTGACCCAGAATCTGCATCTCTTGTTTTTCTAGATGACACCATAAGATCAACTAACCTGGTTTCAGCTGCACTGCACTCTACACCACTGAAAAAGCTGAGAGCAGAGAGTACCGTGTCGATAGATCCCTGCGATAACGAAACCTGCAAGAGCAGGATCAGTGCATGCTCCGAGAGGGGTGAGCCCAGAACCGTGAGTCAGAAAACCCAAATGCTGGTTCGGTATCTGGTCTCTGTCACCAGCTCCTTCTCGGACCTCAGGCAAGTTGGAGAACCTCTCTGCTTTGGTTTCCACCACTGTCAAAGTAGGACTAATCATACGTGTTTACTGTCTCATAGGAAAGAAGGCGACGGCTAATGAACCCTTTTGCGAGGAGCTTTGAAGATGAAAAAGGTTCCAGGGTGCTAATGACAAACAATAACAGCCTCTCTATTCTCATTTGGGTATCTATCACGCTGTGGGGGAGGGGGTACCGAATTACTCCGAGTAAACTGGTCTTCTAGGATTATTTTTCTTATGGCTAAACTATTTTGAAAAACCCTAGAAGAGATGAATGATGTTGTAACGCTTGGAATACCGGATAATACAAAAGAAATCAAACATTGGTGGCTGATGCTTTAATTTCACTGGCCTGAACTGCTCTGCCTGGGTTCTGCGGCACTGCTCGCTGGCATAAATCTTGACAATAAATATTTACATCGGCAGCATGTGTTAGTTACTATGGATGCCATAGCTAAGGCTATTAGCTTGGCTGATAAGTCCCCATTTCCTGCCAAAGAACTCTTTACCGAACATGCTTCTTAAACTTTGCTTTATTTTTAAAAAAACATTTAAATGTGAAGTAGTGTTCAAAATTATTTTAGGGGTTCCTAGTCTACATTTCACTTAAGGGCTCTCCTCCTTTTTACAAATAAAGGGTGAAAAGGCTCAAATAAGCAAATGTCTCAGCCCGTATGTTACACTAAACAAGACTATAAGACTCAACTGGGCCGAGACGGGCGGATCACGAGGTCAGGAGATCGAGACCATCCTGGCTAACATGGTGAAACCCCGTCTCTACTAAAAAATACAAAAAACTAGCCGGGCGAGGTGGCGGGCGCCTGTAGTCCCAGCTACTCCGGAGGCTGAGGCAGGAGAATGGCGTAAACCTGGGAGGCGGAGCTTGCAGTGAGCTGAGATCCAGCCACTGCACTCCAGCCTGGGCGACAGAGCAAGACTCCGTCTCAAAAAAAAAAAAAAAAAAAAAAAAAGACTCAACTGGTTTTTGTAAGTTGATATTTGGTTTTACATAAACACGTGTGCATATACACAGCCCACCAAAAGATATTTTTCCAATCTATGTAGGCAATATAATTTATGTTCATTTAATTGGCTAATGCCAACTCACACAAAAATGTGACAATTCAAGATTAGTATTTTGAAAGTTAACATTTAAATGATGCATAAGATTTAAAAGTAAAAACATGCAGAGTTCATATCCACTGATATTAGACTATTTGAATGAGAACAGTCAGTCCCCAAAAAGTTTACATGTCTTCAAAAGGTCGGTTTCAATATCTGACAGCCGCATCCAGGATGTAAATGAGAAAATAAGAATGGGGTTCTTAAGGGAAGGAAGTAGGGAAGAGAGGAAGGATAAGTAAAAAATTTCCCAAAATCACAACTTTAACGTTGGCTTAAATTTAAATGTTGTTTAAGATAAGTCATAAAAACACTTATCAACATAACGTCATTTGTGACTTTGTGTAAAAGAAAAGTATCTGAATTTATTAGATTCTTTAAAACACCCTACCCATTGGACAGTCATTTAAGGTTTCTCCTGGCAGAGCATTTCTCTTAACTAAGAATAACATAAAAGGAGAAATATGTTCATTTTGTTCGTGTTTTCATCTTCGGGGATTAGATCGGAACACCAATCACAGTCCCTTTCTTCCAATTCCCTTGAAAATAAGTAATTTAATCAAATGCATTTTAATGTAATTTATTTGGAGATTCAGGAAAGTATGGTGACTTAATCAAGAACCTCAGTAACTAGTGACACTATTAGGTCTCAACCCTGGCTCTGATAGCGCCAGATTCCTGCATGATTTGATGTAATCATTTAGGAAGGGAGGTGGGGGGGGGGGCTGGGGGTGNCACCAATCACAGTCCCTTTCTTCCAATTCCCTTGAAAATAAGTAATTTAATCAAATGCATTTTTAATGTAATTTATTTGGAGATTCAGGAAAGTATGGTGACTTAATCAAGAACCTCAGTAACTAGTGACACTATTAGGTCTCAACCCTGGCTCTGATAGCGCCAGATTCCTGCATGATTTGATGTAATCATTTAGGAAGGGATGTGGGGGGGGGGGCTGGGGGTGGTGGGGTCATTAAATTAATAAGACCTCCATGTTTTCAACATCTAGTAAAATACTTTTAACAGCATCAATGATGTTCTCTAAAGGGAAACATCTCCTCAGGACCAGGTCCAAGAATTGAGAAACAAAATTCCACACTTCTAGCAGCTTGGTGAAGCATAAGTGACCTCTGTTCTAAAATCAGACAACATGGTTTCACTCTGGCCTGGTCATTACACCTGTAAAATTAGCCTAGAGCACCCATGCACAGGCTGTGGGGGCTGAGTGTCTGTGACAGCTCCACGTTCCACTTGCCGCCGCCTCCTAGATGCCTAGCTAGTCTGAAAGTTTAAGCCAAATTCACAGAAAAACATGCGAGAGACCACATTAAGCATTCATGCAACGTATGTATACACAGTACAATACAGTACACGACATAACACCAGCTCAGAGCATTATGAACCGAGAGGGCTAACAAGACACTAAAAACGTATAAAAGGTTTTTGTTACTCTCATGTAAATTTTTTAAAGAGATGAAACAAAAATTGCTATACACTCTGTGAATAAATATATATTTATATTATTTATGTGGATACACACACACACACACACCCCACCCCACAGGGAGAAAATGGTCTGGAATGACATACAGCAAACCCCAAGTAGCAGTCACTTTGAGATGTGGGGGATGGTAGACCCATCTCAGGGGACAAGGTTAGGGAAAATTTCAGTTTTATTTGCAATGAAGAAAAAATGTAAAGGTGGTTGTATTCACATATTAACTGATGACTTGAAAATGGCTTTAAAAAAAAGATTTGAAGAACACAGAAGGAAACTGACCAAGGCAAGAGGAAGGACCAGGGTTAGGTGGGCTCCGGATGCTCTCGGCTCTCATGGTCCCAGAGAACAATTTAGATGATTCTGCTGACTACTTATTATTTTTTTTGTTTTTCTAGAGAAAAGAGGGAAAAAACCAAGGAGGCTTGGTAAAAACAGGGTAAGGGTCACATCCAGCCCATTCTAGAAAAATTTCCTAGGCCAAGAATTTTCCATTTTTTTGGTGTCAAGACCTATTTACGTTCTTAGAAAGTATGGCGAACCCTAAAGAGCTTTGATTATGGGGGTTATATCCATTGATACTGACCATATTTGAAAATTTTAAAAATATTTACTTATTCATTTAAATTAGCAATAGGTTCACTTCATGTTAAGTAACATTTTATGAAAATAACCTTATTTTCAAAAAGAAACCAGCGAGAAAATGGCCCTGTTGTACATTTTTGCATGGATCTTCAATACTCAACAGAAGACAGGCGGATCTGCCGATGTGCTTCTGTGTTCAATTTGCTGTGATATGCTATTTTGGTTCAAGTGTATGTAAAGAAACACCCCAGGCTCAGACAGACATGTCTGGTGGGAAAAGGGAGGTTTCAATAGCTTCTCAAAAAATTGCCGATGTTCTTCTTTGCCTATGCTAAAATTCAACAAGTGATAGTTCCTTAAAGATCAGTTGCAAAGAGGAATCTGAAACTGTATTGATGAAACCGTCAGTTACATTAACACCCGGCAGTATCTCTTACATTTGGGCAGCTCTTCGCCCACGCTTGTTTGTAGCATCGTTTGTTGGTCACTGAGAGCACACTGCTGCACGTATTGTACGGCCTCCCACCGTATACATCAAGAAACTCCACTTGCTAATGTCGCCACCCCTCTCAGCAGAAGAGTCTGTGGCACTGGGAGCTGCCACACTTACACTGGCAGATAAAAGTTCTCCAAAGTTCAAATTTTTCTTGAAAGCTCAAGTTTTAACATGGGCCAAAAACAGTGGTGCAGTTGTTTTCCCCTGCATTGGTAAGCTCACTTCATAGATTTTCTAGAAAATATCAGCCAAATATTTACGTCTTAATATCTACCGTTTGTCTGCTTTTTGTTCTGCCAAGTAAAAATGATTTTACATCACTGTTCTCATAATTTATAAGTTCCTGGAAAAAGTGGCTATTTTGGCTCATAACTCACACATCAGCACGGGCGCTTTTCTTCGAGACGGCCATCACACTCCAGCAGGCTATAAGGGCTTTATGTGAACTCTGCATTTCATCACGCAAAATCAAAAAGGAGGCTGGCTGCAGTGGCTCACGCCTCTAATCCCAGCACTGTGGGAGGCCAAAGCAGGAGGATCATTTGAGCCCAGGAGTTTGAGACTAGCCTGAGCAACATAGTGAGACCCCAGCTCTACCAAAAAAAAAAAAAAAAAAAAAAAAAGTTGGGTGTGGTGGTGCTTCTTTGTAGTAGCCCTAGCTACTCAGGAGGCTGAGGCAGGAGAAGTGCTTGAGCTGGGGAGGTTGAGGCTGCAGTGAGCTGTGACTGTACCACCGCATTCCAGCCTGGGCAACAAAAAAACCTAACCAAAACAAACCCAAACAAAAACAAAAGTAAAAAGGTATACAAAAGAGTTGATACTTAAAAAACTAGTAACTTCATGCTTCATCAAGGACATCTTTGGGTCAGACTGGCGTGCTGCTAGCTGAACACCGCTGTCCTGCTTGATGAAAGAAAGGCGCCATGCTACTCGCCATTGCCTTTGCACCACCAGGGCAAACGTCCACACAGCAAAAGAGGTAAATCAGATCTTGGTAATCTTACGAGACAGTTATGGCCTTGCAAACCCCCTGGAAAGCAGCTCTGTGACCCCAGGGGCCACGGGCTGCCTAGGGTGAACACTGCTCCATGCAAAGGCTTCAGAGTTCCAAGAGAATGATTAACCAATGCTACCCGCCTTTGAGAAGTCTGACCAACTACATAAAGCTGGGGAAAAAAAAAAAAAACCCAACAACCCACTCCTAATTATACATGGGCAGAAACTGTCTACAAATGTGAACACACATATACAGACACCCTCACCGCCCACCTCCTCCTTGAAGCCCACAAAGAATAAAGAACCAGCAACTTAGGACGAAGTGGAGGTGGTTCTCTAGGGCTTCAGGGTTCTTCGGGACTTGTTCCCTCACGTGAAACATTACTGTTTTCACAAGTTATACGTTAAACTACCATAATTAGAACACATTGCTCGTGAGCAACACAACCAGCAGACAAAAATCCATGTGTACTATAACGAGGTCACAAACGTCGATGACAAAGAAACTGATAAAACCTAATCAAACACAGTTAACAGTTCAAATTCTACTGAAAACACCAAAATATCAACATTTAAAAACAGTAAGATACAAGGTTATAGTTGGGATCCCACTTATTTCAACTATTACTTAATTAAAGCAACACCTGCACTTAAAAACAACTAAAGGGAAATGACATGTAAAGTCACCCTATTTGAGATTAACCACAGATATCTGTAACTTTTTTTTTTTTTTTTTGAGACAGAGTCTCACTCTGTCACCCAGGCTGGTGTGCAGTGGTGTGATCTCGGCTCAGTGCAATCTCCGCCTCCCAGGTTTAAGTGATTCTCCTGCCTCAACCTCCCGAGTAGCTGGGATTACAGGCACTTGCCACCACGCTGGCTAATTTTTATATTTTTAGTAGAAATGGGGTTTCACCACGTTGGCCAGGCTGGTCTTGAACTCCTTACCTCAGGTGATCTGCCCACCTTGGCCTCCCAAAGTGCAGGTATTACAGGTGTGAGGCACTGCGACTGCAACACTAACTTTTAAATATGAAATTTCTTATGAATGTGATCCTGAAACTCTTTTCTTCTAAAGATGAGGAGGGGAGATGTATATAAATGCCAATTTCTTATTTTACTCTAGACTTCACGGACTGGAGCACAAGAACAGAAAGACTGAATAGGGAGCACTAAGTATACTCTGAGCCGAGGCTGTGGACATGTGCTTAGGACCATCTTAGTAGGTAACTATACACAATCTATAAGCAGAACATAGTGCAAACTCCAGAGGTACTGATGACACTAATTTCTTCCAAATGGTGAAATGCCAAGCAAACTGCAAGAGATGAAAAGGCTGGGTAAAAGCGAGAGCGAGAGAGAGACAGATGAGCTTTGAGATGAACAAATACAGATAATACAGCTGGAGAAAAAGAAAACAGATCGTGGCTAAGTGGCGGGGCTCTGGAGTACCACATACGACCTGCGAAAGAGGTAACCACAGACACCACAAACACTGAGGCTCACGACACTCCAGGCGCCATTTTAAGCTCTTTACGTGCATTCACTTAACTTTCAAAAAACCCCAAAGAGGTAGCTTGTATTATTATTCCCATTTCACGTTCCATTTCTAGAAACAGAGAGTGAGTCACATGCCCTGGACAGCTGAGCTTGCCTGGGGTGGGCGGGGTGGGGGGTGGTGGTGATCTGACCCTGGTATGTGGCTCCAGGTCCTACCCTTAACCACCAAACACCCTGCCTGTTAAAGTGTGGAGGAAACTTTGGTTTTATCTTATCTTCCGGTGTGCCTTAAAGGCAGTTACACTCCAAAAGACCAATAAAAATGGCAATAAACATCAAAAATGGTGATGCGCCCCAAAAACGCTGTTTGGTAAGATGATGTGGTGGTCTGTGCAGCTACCGTGAGTTATAACCAGAGGACCAACACTGGCTGGCAAAGACTCAAACATAAACGGCCACTGCTCACGGCTTAGGAAACAGTAGCTAAGTTATTACATTTCCTTTGTACATTGTTTCCAAAGCAGAATCTTTTTAAAGATGTTTCCTTCACCAGTGAATATTGAAATGATAAGAGAGTGAAACAGCCTTATTTTTAAAAAATATATTTCTCGTCCTGGGGCAGTGGCTCACGCCTGTAAACCCAGCACTTTGGGAGGCCGAGGTGGGTGGAACACGAGGTCAGGAGATCGAGACCATCCTGGCCAACATGGTGAAACCCTGTCTCTATTAAAATACAAAATACTAGCCAGGCATGGTGGTGCACGCCTGTAGTCCTAGCTACTTGGGAGACTGAGGCAGTGGAATCGCTTGAACCCAGGAGGCGGAGGTTGCAGTGAGCTGAGATTGCACCACTACACTCCAGCCTGGCGACAGAGCAAGACTCCATCTCAAAAAATATCTGTATATAATATATATATTTTTATATATAAATTATATATAATATATACTTATATATAATTTATATATAACATATACTGTATATATGATTTATATCATAAAATATATTATTATACACAATTTATATATTCTTTTTTTTTTTTTTTTTTGAGACGGAGTCTTGCATTTGGCGCCAGGCTGGAGTGCAGTGCGCTCTCGCTCGCTGCAAGCTCCGCCTCCCGGGTTCACGCAGTTCTCCTGTACTCAGCTCCTGAGTAGCTGGGACTACAAGCGCGCCCGCTCGTCGGCCCGGCTAGTTTTTGTATTTTTTTAGTAGGAGACGGGGTTTCACCGTTATTAGCCAGGCATGGTCTCGATCTCCCTGACTCGGTGATCCGCCCATCTCGGCCTCCCAAAGCTGCGGGGATTACAGGCTTTGAGCCACCGTGGCCCGGCCCACAATTTTATCTTCTATCGATGGAAATACTACAGTTTATAGTATTCGTTATATATAAATATAGTATTTCGTATATATCTATATATAAAATATATATTTATCTCGAACATTATGAAAAAGTTAAAATCTCCATAGAATTTCAATGAATACTTGTATATTATATATCCACTCGCCTAGATTCAACAACTGTTCATGCTTTGACATATTTGCTTTTTACCCACTTTTCTCTTTATCATTTCAAGTTGCAGAGATCATGATCCTTCACTTATTACTACTTCATTCTGCATTCCCTAAGAATAAAAAAAGTCCCTTACAAAATTTGGACACCTTTTTACACCAAGAAAGTTTGCAGTAATTCCACACATCCAACATCATTCTGTACTCCATTTTCTCCAGCTGCCTTCAAAATGTCTCTAATAGGTTTTACACTTTTTAGAACAAGGATCTAATCCAGATTCACTCACTGTACCAAACTGTTGTATCTCTTCAGTCTTTTTTTCTTTTTTAAACGAGAAGAGTTTTTTTTTTTTTTTTTTTTTGAGATGGAGTTTCGCTCTGCCGCCCAGGCTGGAGTGCAGTGGCCGGATCTCAGCTCACTGCAAGCTCCGCCTCCCGGGTTCACGCCATTCTCCTGCCTCAGCCTCCCGAGTAGCTGGGACTACAGGCGCCCGCCACCTCGCCCGTCTAGTTTTTTGTATTTTTTAGTAGAGACGGGGTTTCACCGTGTTAGCGAGGATGGTCTCGATCTCCTGACCTCGTGATCCGCCCGTCTCGGCCTCCCAAAGTGCTGGGATTACAGGCTTGAGCCACCGCGCCCGGCCTAGAGAAGAGTTTTTGATTTATGTGTAATTTAAGGGCCTAAAATAAAGCCAGACTTCTACCTGCTGTAGGAGTATTGGTTTGTCCCCATGCATTTTAGCCAGTGTCTTTTTTCCAAGAAGTCAGTGAGAGAAATGATTTACCCCACGTTTAGAAGTTCTCCACTTGGCGGTCCTATTTCCAGTGTGACAGGGAGAGGAAACAGCGCCTGAGCAAGGCCCAGAGTGGAGTGGGCACCTGTGTCTGCTCTTTCAACCAGCCACCTTGTGTAAAGTCTGGCACCTTTTCGGTAGTCAGTCTTACTCTTGAACTTGGGTATAACGTCTGCTCAGCAGGTTTCTGCCTTGCAGCAAAAGCCATCTCCTATACGTTTTTCATTGAAATACATCAACTGTATAGAGGATTGAGAGAAAAATAAAGTACAGCTTTTTATGAGCTTTTCATTCCACTGATCAGGTATTTAGCTAAGAAATATACTAGATAGGCCAGGTGCAGTGGCTCATGCCTGTAATCCCAGAACTTTGGAAGGCCGAGGCGGGCGGATCACCTGAGCTCAGGAGTTCAAGAGCAGCCTGGCCATCATGGTGAAACCCTGTCTCTATTAAAAATACAAAAAATAGCCAGGCGTGGTGGCGGGCACCTGTAACCCCAGTTACTTGGGAGGCTGACGCAGGAGAATGGCTTGAACCTGGGAGGTAGAGGTTGCAGTGAGCCAAGATCGCGCCACTGCACCCCAGCCTGGGTGACAAAGCGAGACTCCATGTCAAAAAAGAAATAATAGTAGATAGCTATTTCCTGAGTGATCACTCAGAAATAACTTTTAATTTTCAATCCACTGACACTAACTGATGCTTCCACTCTAGGAATAGTGCTCAGTGTCACCAGAGAACAAGTTCAACAGGACTGTCCTGAGGATACTCCTGATTTTGTGGAGGACATAAGTCAACAATTACTAGCTGGCAGATTTGGTAAGTGAACTGGGACAGCAGGTAAGAAGATTATCAACTTTCTCCCTGCACACCAAGAACATGCGCATGTAAACCTTTAACAAACTCCTATTCAACCCTGAAATGAGTTTTGAACTCCAGACACTCAAATATATTACCACTGTATAGAAAACAGTAAAAATCAAAAAGTACCTAGGAGGTGAGAGCGTCCACCAGCATCTCTCAACACTCTGATGTCTGCAGAGCAAAGAACATGAGCTTTGCTATCACACTGACTGAGGCTCAAATCTTGTTTCACTACATTCTCGGTGGCCCTGGGCAAGAGGCTCCCTTTTTTTCTCCCAGGGGGGGAAAAAAAAACGCAGGGGTGGCAGTGAGTGGGGTAGGATTATAATGCCTCACAGTGCTGGGCAGATTCAGAGAGAGAACAGAGGTACAGGGTTTCAGCCATGACCCAGCACACTGAAGGCACTCAATGCACGCAGCTTCTCTTCTGGGACAGCCACCAGCAGCAGCTTCGGGACTTCATACTTGGTGCTGCCAACAGCCCTGGACTGGGCCATCTAGGCTGGGTGACCTTGGGGAGGAGAAATACTAGGATTGTCCTGCTCACCTGCCAGGCAGGAGTGCTGGGAGGAAGAAGTACATGAGAGTTCATAACAGCTTGTCATAATTGGCAAAGTGCTGTAGGATCCAAAAAGAACCACCTTGCCAATTTTATTTGACATGTGGAACCAAAAGTTAGGATGTATCCCAAACCACTTTGTCTTTGTGTTTCTGTCTATTCTTTTCCTGGGTTTAAAAACACACATCCTATTCTTGACTAATAACCTTACCTTTATTTTTCTTTCATTTCTCTACACAACATACTTTAATGAAAAAATGTTAGAAGATAGCTTTTGCTGCAAGGCAAAACCTCCTGAGCAGACATCAGACCCAAGTTGAATGGTAAGTTTTTGTTTTTGCCTCTGAGATTGAGAGCGTATGGATAAGGGAGGTAGATGAGAGTGTGTTTGAGCATAAATGTGCGTGTGTGTTTAACGAACAAAAAGGTGTACAGACTTTACACAAACATACCCACCCGTTTCCTCAGACAGTTATCTGTTACTTTGGTTACCTTCCATACCACCAGGAATACAGAAGAAACAACTCTACATATAGGAAACAGGATTGGACACAGGATAAGATATACAGGTTTAAGGTTAAGGCTGTATTTCTATAAGGTCACTTTGCAGAGAGCTACAGTTACATAGTACATAGACGTTTATGAAGCAAAAATCTTGAGCTGAGGCACTGTTCAGAGAACCACCGGTTTAATCATTTGAAGAATCTGTTTAGTCATCATTCAAACATTTTTCCTTCCTAATTTTAGGGAATAAAGATAACGGGGGCACCCATTCTCACTAGGACTTACCGACTTCACACCATGCAGGTATGTTACTAATTTAGTAACCCATGTGCATTATGTATAATAGCTATTGTTATTATTATTAATGTAGGTTAAGTCACCAGATTTAGTGCAGCAGGAAATGAAAGCCACGGGGGTTTGAGTTCTATGCTTGCTTCTTGCATGTTTTTTAATGAATTTTTATTGGAAAGGTGAAGACCTTCAACAAACTGGTGACTCAGGAAGTACTTGTGAGAAAATAAACTTTTCCATTAGACCTCCACTTCCCAAGAAAAAATGGGTTTCCATCAAAAGAATGATTTATTCTCCAACATCCCACCAGGCTGGAGCTACTCCTGGGTCTTTCAAACACAGACTCATCCACTGGATAAGTTTGCTAACGACTAGAACAAGATGAGAGCAGTTAATAACATTCTTGAAGCCCAGAATAAAGGCCAGCTAGAAAAGGCTCAAAACTGTGTGATTCCTCTCTGGCCATTACCATCTTTCTGGCTTGGCTGTCACCGCCTTAAACCTGGCTCCTGAAGTGAGCATGCGCTGCAGGGTGGGAAGCGGGCCCGCCCACCACGCCTCATAGCATCACAGCTGGCCCAGCTTCCCAGCATAGGGAGGAGGCACTAGACTGAAGGCCTGCAGGAAACATGCTTTCCTATCCTTAACAGGCAATTCCAAAAGTCAAAGAGCAGTCTAGAACAGGGTGGGTGAACTATGGCCCACGGGCCAAATCCTGCCTGTCACCTGTTTGTCAATAAAGCTTTATTGGACCACAGTTATGCCTATTCGTTTACTGTCTATGGCTACTTTCACCCACAAAGTCAAAACTATTTACAATCTGGCCCTTTTCCAAAAAAAGTTGAACAGTTTCAGTCTAGGACTGTGCTGTCCAGTATCGCAGCCACTAGATATGTGTGTCCACTTACATTTACAATAACTACAGTTAAAAATTCACTTTCTCAGCTGTACATGTTAAGTGCTCAGCAGTCGCAGGTGACCAGGGGCTGCTGCAGAGGACAGCACAGAACATTTCCACCACAGCAGGCAGGTCTCCTGGACACAGCTGAGAGTAAGGATTGATGTCACCAAGCCACATTCACAGTCATCAAGTTCTAGGTGACTCTCCTTCTACAGACAGAAGGCCTTACACTCACCCTCAAAAATATGTCCCTTTTACACTTGAACTTATTAGGATATGCAAATTTGCCATTTTAATCGCAAACTCCAGACTACTTGGTAGACAGTAACAGTCACAGCCATCGTGACAACAAATCAGGTGATCACTTTACTTGCTTACTTAGTCCCCACTCTGGCGGATGGTAAACTGGGAAAGCTGGGCCATAGTCCCTGCTCATATCCACATTAGAACCCTGACTGGCATGTGGTATGGATCAATCAATATTTGTAAAATGATTAAGAAATGAGCCCAAGGTACAAAACTGTTACACAAAAAGAGGCCACTGAGCCAAGTAAATGATCAGGCACTGGGGAAAATACCACTATTGTATACCACTATTGTAATCCTGTAGCAAAATGTTCTTCAAGCAGCCAACATTCCTATTTTAAAATGATTTTTTAAAAAAGATTCAAAACAAAACAACACAACAATCTGGATTTGGATTCCGGCTCCACCACTTCTAGGCTGTGTAACCTTGGGTAAGTTATTTCTCCTTCAGTGGGAAAGACCCTCCTCCCTAAATAAACGGGAAGGACGGTGCATCCCTACCCCATCTGCGTGAGCAGGGTAGCCCAGGGCACAGCCCTCCTCGGTTCCTTCTGCTCCCGGCATCACGACACCAGCCCCTGCTCTCCCGGGCACCCTGCCGGTGCGTTCTTGCTCTAGCCCTCTCGTGGCAGAGCTCCTAGGCTGGGCCTCTCCATGTAACCATTCGCTCCTTTGGGACAGGGGCTGCGACTTAATCACTTCAATGATCCTCAGCACTTGGCACACAGGAGCTGCTCAATGGATGTTAAGCTAAGACTCTAAGGCCCAATAAATAAATCAAATTTTGCTAACTCTCACATTAACATGCTTGCTCCACAAAGTCTTTATGAGTAAGTCAAGCGCTCTTCAAATTTTGAAGTTAGAAATCACCCCCACTGTTTGAGTCAGAAGTTAGTCTTAAGTCTCCAAAGGTTATCAAAAACGCAAGTCTCTTTCAGGCTAATACATTTCACTACTTTTTCCCTCCACAATTATACAGCAAGCAACAAACCACCCAACCAACAGCACCAAATCCAAACTGGCCATAATAAGGTCTTGGAATTCAAAAAAAAAAAAAAAAAAAAGAAAAATCAATGTGGTTCAAGATACAACATGACATGATTCTATTTCAGAATAAGTTCATAATTCAAAAACTGAGTAGTACATTAGGCATCAAATGAAAACCAGAAAACAGAAACCAAAAAGATTTATGTTATTTATAAGTGGATACCTTAAAAGTATAAAAATTTACCTTTTATATGCAGTCAATTTATCTTACTGCTAACTAGTTCGTTTTTAAGAACTAACTTGGCCGGGTACAGTGGCTCTTACCTGTAATCCCAGCACTTTGGGAGGCTGAGGTGGGAGGATCGCTTGAGCCCAGGAATTCAAGACCAACTTGGGCAACATGGCGAAACCCCATCTCTACAAAAAATGTTAAAAAATTAGCTGGGCATGGTGGTGCGTGCCTGAAGTCTCAGCTACTCAGGAAACTGAGGTGGGGGAAATCAGCTGAGCTCGGGAGGTGGAGGCTGCAGTGAGCTGTGATCATACCACTGTACTCCAGCCTGGGTGAGAGTGAGACCCTGTCTCCCAAAAAACAAACAAAAACTATTTAACTTAAATCCAAACAATTACATTTTATTCTTGCCCATTTGGTTCTTGCAGCTAAAATACCTGAATGTTACCTATAGGCAACCTTTGCTTTTTACTGGGTGCACTACAAAAACAATAAATTCACAGCCTGTCCTACAATGTGGTCATTGAATGCTGGTCTCCACCTTCATGAAAGATGGTGTGGAGAGAAAAGCACCACCCATTTTATTCCAGTAGATTGGGTATGCATGTGCCTGGGTACACCCTGCGATCTGAAAAGTCTGGTCTGGCATTTTAGTCACAGAGATTATTAGTCACCTAGAAATCTTGCTCCCACCCTTCCTTAAACATGTCCTTAAAAGAGATTCTGAGAAACAGTTTTGTTGGGGCACAGCTCTGATACTATAAATTCTAAAGTGATCTGATGAAACTTAAAATCATTTTTCTATTTCACCCAATTATGACAAAAAAAAATTCATAGATCTTAAAATACCAAGAATAAGTAGGCTACTATCCTGATGCCTGTGGTTCAGTATAACCACTATTAATTACTAGAATAGCTGTGCTTTTAGGCTCAGTTATGAAACCAAAATATGCATAAAAAGAGGCAAACTATAATTATTAATAGTGATCTCCATATACCTTGAAAACTTGTTGCCATTTGACATTTTAAAAGTCAAATGGCAATACAGAGCCTATTTAAATGCAAAATATTTCCTAATATTCCACAAAACGCTAACATTTCAAAATGATGACCCAGGACAGATTTCAGTATTTCCAAGTGGAGCATATTTCTCTCTCAGGCTCCACGGCAAGAATGAAAACAATCCTTTTAAAGGAAGTTCTTTTCCAATCAATTGTGCATATTTTCTGACTGCAATTCATCTTTAATTCTGAGATGTGTCCTCGACAACACCTTTGCAGCATTAAGCAACACAGATGTAACAGAAACTCTGCGCACGGACAACTTGGCCAGGCGCGACGGGCCCGCCTCTCCTTCCTACCCCCACCCAATACCTTCCCTGGGCAGTGACTTCACATCCTTTGACATCAGCACAGCTTTGAAAGGGGGATGGGAGAGCGAGCAGAAAGCAGAAAACCAGCTTTGAACTATGCATGCAAGGCCTCTTTCAAGCCTCAAATTCTGTAAGTAGTTCGTAAAATGCCAAACTGCAGTGACACACCCAACCTCCTCTGCTTCAGTCTGCAGCGAAATGGGGTGAATTCTGCTAGAAAGGACTTCCTGCTTTTCTTATCTGAAGCACAATAGCCATTTATTAACTACCCACGGAAGGTTCCGATTCAGTGAAACACACAATAACTTACCTCGAATATGGAGAAGGGCCACGGGCTGGAAAGGCCCATTGGAGTTGGCCGCATCCACCACCATCCTGCTGCCCGCTTTATTACATGTCAACATCTAGACTTCAGCGGGAAAGGCAATGGGCTCCTTAAGGCAAGAAACCAGCCTCCATTTTAGTTTTAAAAAAAAAGGCAAACTGAAGCTCTCTGCAGCTGGAGGGAACTGGCTGGTTCGTGATGTCAGCAGGCATGAAGCGCGCTGATTGGTCGGAAGCTGCAACTTAAAATGACACTAAAAAAAAACTGCAAACGGAAAGAGCGTTCTGTTTGGCTGTCAGTGTGCATTAAAAGCTTGGACATTTTCCGGCTTTTTGCAGCCTTCGTTTCTCAGTAACTTTTAGGCAAAGATCCCATCTCTTAGGGGAAGTACTGGAGGCCATAACCCTGGCCAGACTGTAAACAAATGATTCCGAGGGAGCTACCAAAAAAAAAAAAAAAAAAAAAATGTGTGTATACGTCTGCGTGAACTTCAGCATTTCCCAGTTAGGGATCCCAAATTCATTTTATACCCACCTGTGCAACTTCGACTTGCTAGTTCTAATTAATATCTGCATCTTACGTAGGATTCTGGCAACTCAGCGTTTGTTTTGTTTCGTTTTGTTTTTTAACAAATGGCTAATCAAATATTACACAATTCTATCCATTAGTTTGGACTCTTATTCAACTTCCTTTACCAATAGGACAAGTTATTAACTTATGATCCC
The DNA here is from genome assembly GCF_001698545.2 of Rhinopithecus bieti. Lineage (NCBI taxonomy): Eukaryota > Metazoa > Chordata > Mammalia > Primates > Cercopithecidae > Rhinopithecus > Rhinopithecus bieti. Next base: position 3,353,798 of record NW_016810565.1, read on the forward strand.
AAACACTTTTGAGATCTATTTTTTCCTGAAAAAATTAAGCTTAAAAACTTACATAGAAAATGAAAGCTGTTTTATAAATTCGATGGCTAGAAAGTGACACAAATTGAAATATTTGTATCACCTGGCCTTGGGAGTAAAAAGGCATAAAATGAAATTCAGTGTGTTTATTTTGTATTGCAAAGATGCTGACATATTAAATACTTTTAAGTTTTAGATATTGTTCAAATTTAAAATTAAAGATATTTCACTTATTTTTATGGGGCTATTAAAAGCTACTATTCGGATCTTAGTTTTCTATCTTCAAATAAGCTTAATGTAAAAGCTATTCCAAGGAGAAAACATTATTTCTGAATTGGAGTATTGCAGGATCCCATGAGGGGGTGAGGTGAGATGATTCCCTACAAAAATCAGTGTTGTTAGTAGTTCCAAATGAAAACAAACTATAAGAAAAGCCTGTTTGGCAGGTAGAACTGAAAAAAATTCCTCCTTTCTTCACACCAACAATAAAGTTTGTCCGAACTATGGCTCCTCATTTTTAATAGTCTCTCACACCACAACTCTGCTCTGTTCCCCCACTTGTGAACGATACAAAAGCCCTTTAGTTCCTAAACGTAATTCATAGTGGAGTAAGAAACACCTGAAACACAGCTAGGCTCGCAGTTCCAGCTGAGGGTTTAGCGCCAGGTACATCCAATGAGTAAGGGAACTACCACCACCCTTCAGGGCTGCTAATCAAGTCCTCCCTCACAAGAATGTAGCTTTTATTATGTGTATCAATAGCAATTAAAATAAATAAATAGATAAAAGCAAACCAAATCCCTCTCTTTCCCTTCTTTCCCCAGAGCTGACAAGACACTGCTGGATTCCATAGCTGGCCAGGAGATGATGTGATTTCTGACACATGTGGGCAGTGGGCACGCACCACCTGAGCAGCCTGCTGGCCTCACACCTGCCCTGGCTTCCCTGCTATCTGAACAGCAGAATTAATTTTTTTTTTTAAAGAGCATGTGCTTTCAGTTGGGTAACAGGAATTTAGATCTTAGCTGCCCTTCTGCCTCTGGGCCTTCACTGCTGACCTGTGGGTTGTCTGTCTGGAGGGGACGGCCACCGATCACCAACGACCACTACGAAGCAGTGTTGATGGCTCTCACTGCCACACACCCCAGCCTCCTCCTCCTCCTCCTCCTCCTCCTCCTCCGAGTGATGCCAGATGAACTCAGACACAATTAGGAACGAGGTGTTCAGTGGCTCAAGAAGGAGCCCAGGAGCAGATGCTTATTGAAGATCTGGGCTTTAAAGACACAGAGACCTGCTCTCCAATGATTTAATATTTCATATGAGATAAGATGAAAAAATGTGCCTAGCCTATGACTGTGCTGATGAGTGGGAATACAGAAATAAGGGGGAAAGGCTCCTAAGAGCTTTATATATAATATACGGAATAGCAGTCAAAGAAACAGCAAAGACACTTTTGATGTATTTTCCTAATGATCTCAGATCAAAGGATCTCACTTTTATTTGTGATTTACCCCATGCTCTTTTGAAACCCTATGCATATAAGTAGTTCTTTAAAGAACTCCAAGGCTAATCTGGCCATCACTGATAAAACAGACTCTAAGATAGAAATAAATAAACAAATAATATGAGGGAAGAAAAGAAGACTTGAATAAAGGTAAGGTATACTTCTGAATTGGAAATACAAAAATATAAATACTGCAGCTATGCTGATAATTTTCCCCCAAACTGATCTACAGGTTTAAAGTATTTCCAATTAAAATTCTGGTGGGCCTCTATTTTTCCAGGTACTTAGCAAAAGTATTCGAAAGTTCACCTGCAAAAAATAAAAGAACAAGAAGAATGAGAACACTACTAATGAGAAAGGCTAGTCCTACCAACTATAAAGTTGTATGAATTAATGACAGTGTGATGGGGCAAAAGAGGCAGATTAATGGAACAGAAGCCACAGCCCCAAACTGAGAAATATGTTGACACAAATGTAATATAATAAAGAGTGTATCTCAAATCAGTGGAAGGGGAAGAATTAGATAATTGCTTGGCAATCTTGGGGCAGAAAACTGATTAACTATATGCAGAAAAAAGTCAATTTAAGTGTTTTCACATCACACCAAAATAAAATTTGAGATGGCTTAAACAGTTAAATAAAAATCAATCAAAACCACCCCCCCCAAATCCCTGTAACTTTTAGAAGAAAGGGAAAGTGAATAATCAATTCTCAAGCAAAAAAAGAACATTTAAATACTTCTGAACAAACCCCTCAGGAATAGTGCTCGTATTAAAAATGACAAATTTCTGTGGTTTGTTTTTCTGGAGGCAGGGTCCTGCTCTGTCACCCAGGCTGGAGTGAAGGGGTATGATCTCTGCTCACTGCAGCCTCGACCTCGTGGGCCCAAGTGATCCTCCTGCCTCAGCCTCCTGCAGAGTTGGGACCACAGGCTTGTGTCACCACACCTGCTCATTTTTTTCATTTTCAATAGAGATGAGGTCTCTACTATGTTGCCCAGAATAGTCTTTAACTCCTGGGCTCAAGTGATCCTCCGGCCTCAGCCTCCCAAAGTGCTGAGATTGCAGGTGTGAGCCACCATGCCCGGCCTTAAAATCACAAATTTCTGTATGTTCTCTCCAAAAGCAAGCAAAAGGAAATAAAATGCTATAAATACAAGGAGTTAATAATATTATAATGGATTAAAAAACAATCATCTAAAAATTGTGCCACTATTTACAACAGCAAAGACTTGGAACCAAGGCAAATGCCCATCAATGATAGACTGGATAAAGAAAATGTGGCACATATACACCATGGAATACTATACAGCCATAAAAAAGAACGAGTTCATGTCTTTTGTAGAGACATGGATGAAACTGGAAGCCATCATTCTTAGCAAACTAACACAGGAACAGAAAACCAAACACTGCATGTTCTCACTCGTAAGTGGGAGCTGAACAAGGAGAACACATGGACACAGGGAGGGGAACACTACACACCAGGGCCTGTCGGGGGGTGGGGGGCAAGGGATGGGAGAGCATTTGGACAAATATCTAATGCATGCGGGGCTTAAAACCTAGATGACGGATTGATAGGTGCAGCAAACCACCATGGCACATGTATACCTGTGTAACAAACCTGCACGTTCTGCACATGTACTCCAGGACTTAAAGTAAAATAAAAACAAAAAAATNTCTTTTGTAGAGACATGGATGAAACTGGAAGCCATCATTCTTAGCAAACTAACACAGGAACAGAAAACCAAACACTGCATGTTCTCACTCGTAAGTGGGAGCTGAACAAGGAGAACACATGGACACAGGGAGGGGAACACTACACACCAGGGCCTGTCGGGGGGTGGGGGGCAAGGGATGGGAGAGCATTTGGACAAATATCTAATGCATGCGGGGCTTAAAACCTAGATGACGGATTGATAGGTGCAGCAAACCACCATGGCACATGTATACCTGTGTAACAAACCTGCACGTTCTGCACATGTACTCCAGGACTTAAAGTAAAATAAAAACAAAAAAATAAAAAAATTGTGCTAAAATACACATCAACGCAGAATTTACCATCTGAACTGTTTTCAGCATACAGTTCAGTGGCATTAAGCATTCACAGCGTCTTGCAACCCTCACTACCATCCATCCACATAACTCTTCATCTTGCAAAACGGACACTCTGTCCCCATTAAACAGGAACTTTCCATTCCCCCTCCTTCCAGTGCTGGCAACCATCACTCTATTTTCAGTCTCTATGAACTTGTCTACTCTTGGTACTTCACATAAGGGGATCTCATAGCGTTTGTCCTTTTGGGACTGGCTTACTTCACTTAGCATAATGCCCGCAAGGTTCATCCATGTTGTAGCAAGTGCTAGAATTTCTTTCCCTTACAGGGCTGAGTGACATTCCACTGGCATACACTGAAGTTGTTCATTCACTCTTCTGTTTACGGACATTTAGGTTGCTTCTACCTTTTGTCAACTGTGAATAATGCTGCCATGAACGTGGGGCTACAAGTATCTGCTCATGCCTCTGTTTTCAGTTATTTTGGGTGTATACCCAAGAAATGAAATTGCTGGATCATATGGCAGTTCTAGTTTTATTTTTTTCCATTCTATTTTTTATTTATTTTTAATTGATGCATAATAGCCATACATAGTTGCAAGGTATTTGTGTACTATTTGGAAGAACTGCCATACTGTTTTCCACAGTGGCTGCACCATTTCACATTCCCACTGACAGTGCACAGGGCCGGGCGTGGTGGTTCACACCTGTAATCCCAGCACTTTCTTTGGGAGGCTGAGGCAGGCAGATCGCTTGAGGTCAAGAGTTCGAGACCAGCCTGGCCAACATGGCAAAACCCCATCTCTACTAAAAGTACAAAAATTAGCCGGGCCTGGTGGTGCATGCCTGTAGTCCCAGCTACTCAGGAGGCTGAGGCAGGAGAATGGCGTGAACCCGGGAGGCAGAGCTTGCAGTGAGCCAAGATCATATCACTGCACTCCGGCCTGGGTGACAGAGCCAGACTCTGTCTCAAACAAACAAACAAACAAACCCTAAAAAACAAAAACAGTACACAGCAACAGTTCCAATTTCTCCACGAGGACATTAACACTTACTTTTTAAAACTTATTTTTAATTTCTGTGGGTACATAGTAGGTGTATATATTTAAGAGACACATGAGATGTTTTGATACAGGCATCCAATGTGAAATAAGCACATCATGGAGAATGGGAATGGGATATTCATCCCCTCAAGCATTTATCCTTTGAGTTACAAACAATCCAATTACATTCTTAATATTATTTTAAAATGTACAATTTAAGTTATCGTTGACTATAATCACCCTGTTGTGCTATCAAGTGGGTCTTATTTATTCTAACATTTTTTGTAACCGTTGACCATCCCCCGCCCCCACTACCCCCCCAGTCTCTGGTAACCATTCTTCTACTGTCTATGTCCGTGAGTTCAATTGTTTTGATGTTTAGATCCCATGAATATGTGAGAACATGTGATGTTTGTCTTTCTGTACTTGGCTTATTTCACTTAACAAAAAGATCTCCAGTTCCATCCATGTTGTTGCAAATGATTGGATCTCATTCTTTTTCATGGCTGAATAGTACTCCATTGTGTATATATACCATATTTTTTAAATTCATTCATCTGTTGATGGACACTTAGGTTGCTTCCAAACCTTAGCTATTGTCAACAGTGCTGCGACAAACATAGGAGTCCAGATATCTCTTTGATATACTGATTTTCTTTCTTTGGGGTATGTGCCCAGCAGTGGGACTGCTGAATATATGATAGCTCAATTTTACTTGTTTAAGCAACATCCAAACTGTTCTTTATAGTGGTTGTACTAATTTACATTCCTAACAACAGTGTACGAGGGTTCCCTTTTCCCCACATCCTCTCCAGCATTTGTTATTGCTTGTCTTTTGGATAAGCCATTTTAACTGGTATGAGATAGTATCTCATTGTGGTTTTCATTTGCATTTCTCTCATGATCAATGATGTTGAGCACCTTTTCATATGCCTGTTTGCCATTTGTCTGTCTTCTGAGAAATGTCTACTCAAATCTTTTGCCCATCTTTTGATCAGATTATTAATTCTTTTCCTATAGAGTTGTTTGAGCTCCTTATATATTCTAGTTATTAATCCCTTGTCAGATGGGTAGTTTGCAAATATTTTCTCCCATTCTGTAGGTCATCTCTTCACTTTATTATTGCATCCTTTGCTGTACAGAAGCTTTTTTAGCCTGATGTGATCCCATTTGTCCCTGTTTGCTTTGGTTGCCTGTGCTTGTGGGGTATTGCTCAAGGAATTTTTGGCTAGACCAACGTCCTGCAGATTTTCCCCAATGTTTTCTTGTCGCAGTGTCACAGTCTGAGGTCTCAGATTTTTTTTTTTTTTCTTTTGAGATAGAGTCTTGCTCTTGTCGCCCAGGCTGGAGTGCAATGGTGTGATCTCCGCTCACCTGCAACCTCCACCTCCCAGGTTCAAGCAGTTCTCCTGCCTCAGCCTCCCGAGTAGCTGGGACTACAGGTGCCCGCCACAATGCCCGGCTAATTTTTTTAATTTTTAGTAGGGACGGGGTCTCACCATGTTAGCCAGGATGATCTCAATCTCCTGACCTCATGATCCGCCTGCCTCATCCTCCCAAAGTGCTGGGATTACAGGTGTGAGCCACTGTACCCGGCCGAGGTCTTAGATTTCTTTAATCCATTTTGATTTGATTTTTGTATACAGTGAGAGAGGGGTCTAGTTTCATTCTGCATATGAATATCCAGTTTTCCCAACACCACTTATTAAAAATATGCAACTGCTTCACGAATTTGCATGTCATCCTTGCGCAGGGGCCATGCTCATCTCTGTATCGTTCCAATTTTAGTTTATACGCTGCTGAAGCGAGCACTAGTTTTATTTTTAGAGACAGGGAGGGTCTTGCTCTGTCACCCAGGCTGGAGTGTAGTGGCATGATCTTGGCTCACTGCAGCCTTGACCCTCTGGGCTCAAGCAATCCTCTCACCTCAGCCTCCCGAGTAGCTGGGACCACAGGCACATGCTACCACACCCGGCTAGTTTTTGTATTTTTAGTAGAGATGGGGTTTCACCATGTTGCCCAGGCTGGTCTCAAACTCTTAAGCTTTTGAGCTGCTTTGGGTCTTTTTTTTTTTTTTTAAATTAGTAGCCATCCTAGTGGGTGTGAAGTATCTCACTGTAATTTTGATTTTCATTTTCCTAACGACAGAGATGTTGAGGATCTTTTCATGTGCTTATTGGTCATTTGCAGATGTTATATTCTTTGGAGAAATGTCTATTTAAGTATTTCACACATTTAAAAAATCAAGCTGTTTTGCTGAGTTGTAGGAGTTCTTTAGATATTCTGGATATGAACTTCTTATCAGTTATATGATTTTTCGAGTATCTCCCCCATTCTGTGGCCTGCCTGTTCCTGCTGACTGGCCCCTTTAATGCAGAGGCGGTTTACATTTTATGTAGTCCAATTTATCTATTTTATTTTGTCGCCTGAGCCTTTGGTGTCATAGCCAAGAAATCATTCAAGTCCAATGTCATGGAATCTTTCCCTTTGTTTTCTTCTCAAACATTATAGTTTTAACTCTTAGGTTTAGGTGTTTGATCCATTTTGAGCTAATCTTTGTATGTGTTGTGAAGGTAAGGGTCCCACCTCATTCTTTATTTTATTTTATTTTGAGAGGGAGTCTCGCTCTGTCGCCAAGCTGGTGTGCAGTGGCACAATCTCGGCTCACTGCAATCTCCGCCTCCCGGGTTCAAGCGATTCTCCTGCCTCAGCCTCCCAAGTAGCTGGGACTACAGGCGCCCACCACCACGGCCGGCTAGTTTTTGTATTTTTAATACAGACGGGGTTTCACCATGTTGGTCAGCATGGTCTCTATCTCCTGACCTCGTGATCCGCCCACCTCAGCCTCCCAAAGTGCTGGGACTGCAGGTGGGAGCCACCGCGCCCAGCCAGGTCCCACTTCATTCTTTTGCATGTGAGTACCCAGTTTTCCCAATACCATTTGTTGAAAAGACTGTTTTCCCCATTGAATGGTCTAGGCAACCTTGTCAAAACTCATTTGACCACTATGTGAGGGTTTGTTTCTAGGCTCATCTTTATGCCAGTACTACACAGTCTTGATTACTGTAGCTTTGCTGTAAGTTTTAAAATCAGGATGTGAGTCCTCCAACTTTGGTCTTCTTTTTCAAGATTGTTTTGGCTATGCTTATCTCTTTGACATTCCCTATGAATCTTAGGATCGACTTTTCTATTTCTGGAAAAGAATGTTGTAAAAGTTTTAATAGGGATTGCACTGAATCTGTAGATTGCTTGGGGTAGTACTGACATCTTAACAACATTAAGTCTTCCAATCTATAAACAAGAGATGTTTTTCCATTGATTGGTGTATTCTTTAGTTTCTTTCAGCAACATTTCATAGTTTGCAGTGTGCACGTCTTTTCTCTCCTTGATAACTTCATTTCTACTATCTGACTGTTTTTGAGGGCATGTTTTATTTATGGTTCTAAAATATTGGAAACTACTTTAATGCCAAAGGGATTGTCCCACGTACCTAGTGAAATATTACACATCCATCAGAAATACTTATAAATGTATAAAATGAAAATATAAGTGAAAGAGGCAGTGTATAATCAGAAATAGTATGATCATAGGAAGAATCACTCCCCAAATATCCACAGTGTCATCGCTGGCTGGTATGGGTACGAGTTTTTCTTTTTTAAAATTGATATATAATAGTTGTGCATATTTGGAGGGAACATGTGATATTTCGATACCTGTTAACAATGTGTAATGACCAGGTCAGGGGAACTGGGATACCTATCGCCTCCAGCATGTATATTTTCTTTGTGTTGGAAACATTACAGTTCTTCTCTTCCAGATACTTTGAAATATGTAATAAATTATTGTTAACTACAAATCAACTACTGTACTCTTGAATTCTAGAACTTATTCCTTCTGACTCTATTTTTGTAGCCCTTAACCACCTTCTCTCCCTACCTTCCCTTCCCAGCCTCTGATAACCACCATTCTCCTCTCTACCTCCATGAGATCCACTTTTTTTCCCACCTCCCACATGAGTAAGATCACATGGTATTTGTCTCTCTGTGCCTGGCTTAGTTCACGTAACACAATCACCTCCAGTTCCATCCATGTTGCTGCAAATGACAGGTTTCTATTCTTTTTTATAGCTGAATACTATTCCATTGTGTATATGTCCTACATTTTGTTTAGTCAATTCATCCACTGATTGACACTTAGGTTGATTCCATTTCTTGGCTATTGCGAGTGGTGCTGCAACAAGCATGGCAGTGCGGTGCCCCCGTGATATACTCATTTTCTTTCTTTTGGATATATACCCACAGCAGTGAGGCTGTAGGATCATATGGATGTTTTTTATTTCTAAAACTTCCCTGTTTTTTTTTTCTTTTTTTCAGTATTGCTAAAACAAGCACATATTACTTTCAGAGTAATTAAAAGTAACAATTTTATTTTATATATTTTTAAAATTTTTATTTCATTTTGAGACACAGTCTTGCTCTGTTGCCCAGGCTGGAGTGCAATGGCACGATCTTGACTCACTGCAACCTCCGCCTCCTAGGTTCAAGTAATTCTTGTGCTTCAGCCTCCTGAGTAGCTGAGATTACAGGCACGCGTCATCACACGTGGCTAACTTTTTGTACTTTTAGTAGAGACAGGGTTTTGCCATGTTGCCCAGGCTGGTCTCAAACTCCTGAGCTCAGGTGATTCCCCTGTCTCGGCCTCCCAAAGTTCTAGGATTACAGGCATGAGCCACCATGCCTGGCCAAAAGTAACAATTTAAAAAAATACATATATTTTTTGAGACAGGGTCTCACTCTACCACCCTGGAACCTAGTGGCACGATCACAGCTCACTGAAACCTCGACATCCTGAGTTCAAGTGATCCTCCCACCTCAGCCTCCCAAGTAGCTGGGACTACAGGTATATACCAGCATGGCTGGCTAATTTTTAAATTTTTTGTAGGGCCAAGGTTGTCCAGGCTGGTCTCAAACTCCTAGACTCGAGGGATCCACCCGTCTTGGTCTCCCAAATTGCTGGGATTATAGGCGTGAGCCACCACACCTGGCCTAAAAATAATTTTTAAAAAGAGATATAGATTAAGTCACTGCAGGGAGAATCCCTTAATGAATACTGTCTCTTAGGCACAGACTAGGAACAAAGAAAGGGCTGTGATGGGAACCAAGAAAATCTGAACCAAGGAAATCTGGATAAATGAGATCAGGCACGTAAAAAACACAAACAAAAATTAGCTGAAATGAGGCATGAAAAATGGAACCAACATAGATTAGAGGAGGTTGACTCCCTGTCTCAAATCAGTTTTGAACTGCCTGGACCTTCTCCTGTAAGCCTGCCACCTTTGCACTGAGACTGTACACTCACTGAAGCTATCAGGGTTCAACTGGGTCTCCAGAGTACTTTCCTCACTGATGAAACAAACTCTCAATAAATGCAACCCAGAGGAGGCTCATAATGCAACCATGTCACTCGCACTGGGCCATGTTTTCATCACCTGCTGAGGGAGGAGCCAGACAGAGGGAGCTCAGCATGGGGAGCAAGGCTGCCTTCACTAAACCTTTCCTCACCTGTAAACGGGCATATATGTGATCTCCCTACCCCCTCACGTTTAGATAAGCCAGCGTCAGATACGGAGTGCGCTCTCCATGCTGAGTTGAGGTGGACAGCTTGGGAGGGACTGAGGCAGGACACACCTAAATGCAGCTCCGGCCATCAGAGCAAAGTGCAGGAAGCAGTGGGCATTGTCCCACTAGAAAAACACAGGCCATCGGCCAACAGAAAGATCCCTTCAGCTGCCGCAGGGGGATGCAGCAGAGCCACCTGAGGACAATCTCTGCTTAGATGACCCTCATCCAGGCAGGCTTCCTCTTCCCTCCGGGTCTGTGGCTCGGTCCACAAGCTCTTCCTTGGTCCATCTCCTAGAGAATGGCTGGCATGGAGATGTTCCGTCAAATGTACTGAATGAATGAATGAATCAAGCAGTTGCACCCAATTCTGATCTTACAAAACCACCTTGCTACCCTTTATACCTCTTCCAGGTAGCATATAATTAAGAGGGATATGCCGTCAAATCATCTCAAGAACAGCATTTCCCTCTCCCCTGAACATAGACCCCATTCCAGGCTTCCCATGATGCACTTGCTAAGGAGTGGATACCTTCCACTCACCACCTGTGACATGCCTCCCTGCCTTCTATGCTGGCCTCACAGCCATGTTCTGAACCTTTCCTGAAGCTGCAGCTGCCTGTGAAGGGCTTGAGCGAGGACCAAGGAAAGGCGCTTTGCTGGGCCCAGCCCACCTAGCATGCCTTCCATAGCTCAATGGGCCAACAAGCCCACAGTGCTCAATATGGTCTCCCATCAAATGCCGTAACTACAATAATCTATGTACTAGACAATAATGAAGAAATAATTCTTTATTTCATTTTTTTTTTTTTTTGGACACAAGGTCTCCCTATTTTGCCCAGGTTGGGCTTGAACTCATGATTCCCCCCCTCCTCAGCCTAGTCAGTAGCTGAGAAATCAGGCGCACGCCACTGTGCCTGGCTTGAAAAGGAATTATTCTTTATTCTTTGATCCCTCTGTCACTGTTTTATTCTTTACGTAGAAACAAACTGCCTGTAAATACATCCCACTGATTTTATTTCTAGGTAGTATTTCTGAATAAAACTTTCACATTTTCCTTTCTACATCATTCAGCTGAAGGTTTTAGTTTTTAAGTCTCTCCAAGCAATTTTGTAGGCAAATTAAATATGCTTCTATTTTAGTGAAGACGTTTTATCGTAATTAACAGAAGGCTGGTGTTCTGAACCTAGAGAACTGTGGCATCATGAGCACAGTGCACTGACAGTGCGCTGGCCAGCACTATTTTTTTTTTTTAAACTGGAAACTATATGAGCATGGATGATGTATGCTTTGTTGGGTAAGAATCTGACCTAAAAAAATTGGCTTCACTTCACAGTTTAAAATAGACTTTTTCCTTAGACAGATCAAAGATACCTAACATTCAGCTATGTTCAAAGGCTGCCAGGGAACTTCTGCTTGCCAACAGCAAGGACACAGGCACAGGCACTTGTTGCTGTGTGAGCGAGGCCTGGGAGTGATTAAAGAGGACGGACGAGCTTGTCCACAGGGAAGCTCAGCGTAGGTGAGTGGAGTAGATGAAGTGAAATCTACCCAGAGTGCTGGGGCTGTGTGTGAGACCTTGGTTACTTTCATACTTCCTACAGCTAGTCTGGAAAACCTTTCAATCCAAAGCAAGTACTCACACTCCCTCCTTGTTCTAAGAATGTACGGAACCAACGCGAAGTAAAAGTATGCATACATCGGAGTGCTTTCATGCTAATTGTTTTTTTTTTTTTTTAATTTGCTGACACCCTTAGGAGCCTACACAGTAGGTCAAGTGAGTCAGAAGCCTCATTTTCCAAGAGGAAATCTGAGGCGGAGGGAGGTGAAGGGAGTGGTGGGCCTGGTTGAGGTTTTGGCCACCCTCTGTGAAAATGGAGGGGGCAGAGAAAGAGGGCAGAAGGGTTAGGAGAGCTTTTCATTCCTTCGGGGGACACACTGTGTTTCCTGGGTCCTTGGCAGATGCCCGAATGGACGACACAGGCAGACCAGCGCACAACTATTAACACGTATACTGAGTGAATGTGTGTGGTGTGCTCTGCACCCACGCATCCATCCACTGATGAGGGGATATGCGGAATGGGTCCAACCACACAGTGGGATGGCATCAGCCTTCAACGGGAGCGAGGGTCTGGCACATGCTACAACGTGGGGGAACCTGGAAGATACTATGTTTAGGGAAATAAGCCAGGTACAGAAGGACAGATACGGTACGATTCCACTTATAAGAGGCTGCTACCCTGGGCAAAATCATAGAGACAGAAAGCAGAATGGGAAGGCAACAACTTACTGTTTAATGGAGTTTTTGTTGGGATGATGAAAAGGTTTTGGGTATGGATAGTGGTGGTGATGTACAGCATTTTGAATGTATTTAATACCACCAAGCTGTACACTTATGAATGGTTAAAATAATAAACAGTATGTTTTAACGTGTATTTTACCTCAGGTTTTTAGTTTGTTTTTTTTTTTAGATAAGGACAGTTTGAGCCAGGACAGTTCAGGAAACACTTGAGGAGCAGAGGCAGCAGGGTTCTGGACCAGACAGAGGATGGGAATGTCCAAGGAGTGGTCTCTGTGTGTGGTAATGAGCTGAGATTACAGCTGGCACCTGGAAACCAAACCCCGTGGGTGCCACCCAGAGAGAGCTGAGACTGACCATGGAGTAACGGTCAAGGTCATGTGGGTGGCCCCTGGGCCATGGAGAATGGGTACCCTGGAGGAGCTGGGCTGGCTGGCTGGGCTCAGGCTGTCTGACAGGCAACGGGCTCCCCAGTGTTCCAAAGAGGGAGTGGCCCTGGTGGTGCCTCTCTGTGGCTTAGAGAGGCTGAAGCTAGAATACCACTGTGACTCTGGGCCCACTGGTTCCCTGAGGGCAAGGGCCACCTTGGGTCATTGCTGTGAACACCTCCCCTTGTTTTGAGCAGCACAGATGGCCTGTGTGCTGCCTCACCAATCCAGGGACTGTGTCCTCTCATCAAGATATTAGGGGTAATCACGAGAAGAAACAAAAATCAAAATATGTGAGAGAAGAAAAGACTAACGAAAGCAGAGGTTCCCTGCTTGGCTCTTTCTAAGCCAACTGGAAGAGCAACAGGCACTCGACAGCTTCCGCACAGTCCATTTTTATTATTCTTCAACTAACAGGCCAGAAGCCAAAGTTCCTGTAAATATATGCATAATCCATTTGTAAGCAGTTAAACCTCTACTTTTATGGTAAAGCTTTCAATTGTATCAGAAAATAGGCAGGGTGCAGTGGCTCACGCCTGTAATCCTAGCACTTTGGAAGGCAGAGGTGGGTGGATCGCTTGAGCCCAGGAGTTCGAGACCAGCCTGGGCAACATGGTGAAACCCCGTCTCTACTAAAAATACAAAAATTAGCTGTGCATGGTGGTGCACACCTGTGGTCCCAGCTACTTGGAAGGCTGAGCTGGGAGGATTGCTTAAGTCTGGGAGGTCCAGGCTGCAGTGAGCTGACATCATGCCATTGCACTCCAGCCTGGGAGACAGAGTGTCTTAAAAAAAAAAAAAAAAAACCAGAAAAGAAAAGAAAATAAACTGCTTTGAATGAGGATGAAGTATTGTATTTGCACAAGAGGAAGGCAAGAGATATAAAATATTTAACTGGTATTCTAAAGCCAATTTTAAACAATTCAAGTAAATTCTAACAGTAATGCAATGACTTCTTTCACAAAAGGCCAAATACTCAGCAACTCTTTTACCCCAGGGTCTCTAATTAGCCAATAATAAGTCTTACATTATTCTGCTATAACTTTGACTTCTCCCAGTCTTGTCTTTTCTAAAAATGGCCTCAAAAAACAAGTCCCTGATTAACTTACTCCTCCTATAAGTATCTTTAAAAAAAGGGTCTCTTTATTTAACATTTAACCCTTCTACCTTCTGGTCCAAAAATGTTAAATGAAGGCATTAATTCAGAATAATATTTCAATGAACAGGTCTGAGTGCTATATTCAACCTCATTGTTAAAAAAAAAATAAAAAAATGAAATACCTTTTTCTACTTATCAAATAACTACAACTTTTACATCATCTCAGCGTTGGAGAGATATGATGGACAGGCAGCTCACACACACTGGGGCAGTGCCACTCTCTGCAAAGTGTGTAGACAATATCTATTAAGGGTTTTTGAAAATCCCTGCTCTTTGATCCAGTACTTCCTTCATCAAGTTTAAGGAAAGGTTCAAAGATGTGAACAACAATGGTAACAAAAGATTAACAGAACAGGATCATTTATAATGGCTGAAAAACGGGGGTATCCACAGAATGAAATAATAAACGGTTGCTAAAAATAATGCCTTTCATTCCCACTAAGGTCAGAAACAAGACAAGTATGCCCACTCTCACCACCACTATGTAACATTTTACTGGAATTGTTTTACTGAATTTATTAGTAAATTCAACTGCAGAGAAAGACATATGAGTTTACAATTATAAACAGAGGTGAAATTATCTGCAGATGCTCTAACTAATACCTGAATATTCAAAAGAATCAACTGAAAAACTGATGAAAACAATCAGGTAATTCAGTAAGGAAGCAGGTTATGAAAGCAAGACCCCCAAATTCAATAGCCTTCATATAAACAACTAATAACTAGAAGACACAATGGAAGAAAAGACCTCATTTACAACAGCGATGATAATTGATTATCTAGGCTTTAGCTTAGTAGGAGACATGCAAAACCTACAAGGGAAACTTAAAAACAGCCATAAAGGACATGAAAGTGGCCTTGGAAAATAGTCACAGCAAACTCTTAGAGGAGGCAAACATCACAAGAGGCCAGCCCTGCCTCAGATAGTTGCAAAATGTAACAGGATCTCAACAAAAATGCCAACAGTAGCCAGGCATGGTAGTGCATGCCTGTAATCCCAGGTACTTGGGAGGCTGAGGCAGGATGATCATTTAAGCCCAGGAGTTCAAGACCAGCTTGGGCCACATCGCATGGCCCTGTCTCTAAAATAAATAAATAAATAAATAAATAAATAAATAAATAAAGTCAACAGCCATTTCTTTCTGCAATGACTATGGGTCAATTCAAAGTTCCAACTGTTTGCAGTAATATCAATATTGTTTTGGGGAACTGTTTAAGAGAATATACCCATAATTATATTAATGATGCTAGAAATCAACATTTTCAGTGTAAGACAGAGATAAAACTATGAAAAGCCAAGAAATGAGTGAAAATGATAAGAACAGGAGGCAGGGAAGTTCTGGGCAGAAGAGGCAGGTCCTCAGTGAGGGCCCAAGCTTCAAGCTGAAAAGCCTGGAACCTTGGCCCAAAGTGAGAACATGCATCCCTGTTTTCTCACTCGAATGTTGCCTTTTCCAAAACCACCAATGGCTTGCCCCGTACCTCCATCCCATGCCCATAAAAACCCCAGGCTCAGCTGGCAGAGAGAAGAGAAGCAACTGGACATTGCAGACTACAGTTGGATGTTGGAAAGAAGTGGCTTGACTTCAGAGGGACAGCTTAATGACGTAACTTCAGAGATGAATCTGGATGGAGACAGCTAGACTTCAGGGGAAGATTACCTTCCCACTCTGTCTCCTTTCTAGCTTCCCTTCCCACTGAGAGCTACTTTCGCTGGCAATAAAATCTCCTTCATTTACTATCTTCAATTCGTTCGTGCAACTTCATTCCTCCTAGATGCTGGACAACAACTCGGGTGCCATGAGTGCGGGTGTAAAAGGTTGTCACACTGACCCTCCACTGAGCTGTTAACACTTAAGTCGTCCACGGATGGCAGAGCTAAAAGAGTATTGCAATACTTTCTCTGGGGCTTCAGGGATCACAGGGACCGAAGATGCTGCCATGCGGCTGGTATGGGGTTTGCTCCTGCTGGTGCCCAAAAGTGCTCACCCTGGCTCCCGCACCAGCTCACCTGCCCTCCCCATCCCATAAGGGATGGAGCAGCGAGTAAGTGGAGTTCGCCCCTGCTGGTGCTGAAGAGGGCAGCTAGTTCCCACACCCATGCACTCCAGTTTCCGCCCGTGAAGTGCTCAGGGAAATAACCTGCTTCAAAAACACTATAATGTTAAAATTAAATTTAAAATATCAATATGAATGTACAATTCAGAAAATTTATATTCTAGCTCCCTCCACTGAAAGCATTTAAAAGTAAGGTCAGACCAGTAGCAATAAACATCCCTCTGACCCAGATTTTGGTTGCTAATATATTTACCACTGAAAGGAACCTGGGCTCTTTGAAAAATGTCTGATTTGGCCAGGTATGGTGGCTCATGCCTGTAGTCTCAGCACTTTGGGAAGCTGAGGTGGGTGAATCACTTGAGGTCAGGAGTTTGAGACCGGCCTGGCCAACATGGTGAAACCCCATATTTATGAAAAATACAAAAATTAGCTGGGCTTGGTGGCACACACCTGTAATTCCAGCGACTTGGGAGGCTGAGGCAGGAGAATCACTTGAACGTGGCAGGTGGAGGCTGCAGTGAGCCAAGATCGCACCACTGTACTCCAGCCTGGATGAGACAGTGAGATTGTCTCAAAAAAAAAAAAAAAAAAAAAAAAAAAAAAAAAAAAAAAAAAAAAAAAAAAAAAAAAAAAAAAAAAAAGACAAAAGAAAAAAGAAAAAGAGAAATGGCTGATTTTAAGTCTGGGGAAGAGAAGCTACTAAATGAGCCCAAGGGATATCTCACTGTGTCAGAAATCAAGGAATCAAAAATAAACGAGGCTATGTAAAAAAAACCACAGCAGCACTGTGGCACTCAGTGATTGAAATTATGCCATCTGAACGCCAGAAAGACTAATGATTTTAGCACACAAAAACACACTGAAATCAACAATAATACATTAGTCCACAATGATATTAAAACAAAGAGAAAGCTAGAAAAAAGCTTCAGCTGTCACCATTAGAGGGAACTGGTAATAAAAGACAAAGAATTAAGCTTATCCTCCTTTTTCAGTAGGAGTTCCATTTCAAGATAACCAAGTATCTCTGGTTGATAAGAAAAATCACTGCTTTCAGAAGAATGTTAGAATAAATGTTGAATTCTCTAGTGAAACTACTGACTCAGGAAAGGATTATCAACTGTTGTTCAAGACATTAGTATATGGTTGACAGGGAATACACATTGGCAGGACGCCAAAATATACACTGCAGATTATTACTAGACTTTTTGAGTTGTAATGGGAAATACGTAATTGTTCAATAGAGATATCAATCTATCATCAACTGAATTCACTAGTAAAACTGAAAATTTAGCATCACTTCTGATGATAGGCAACCAGAGGCTATGCATCCCTCACAATAATGACACTATCTCCTAAGTTATAAAGCATTGCCTTTGATGTACTTCAGCCAAAAAAAGATTTCCATTTACAGGAACCACAGGGGGGTAAGTGGGATATATTGCAGAACAACTGGATCAGTTGATTTAACAAACCAATGTTGTGGTTTTAGGCACTCCCAGATTGGCAGTGCCTCCAGGTGTCTGGCAGAGCAAAAACAAATCCCTATTGAACAAGACACTTTGATTCTAGGTTTCAATTTATTTCAAATATCTGAATACAATGACCAATACACAATAAAAAAAAAATCAGGTACACAAGGAAATAAGACATCATGAACAAAATGTGACAAACACCTCAGATACTAGTATGACCTGACACAGGCTATAAAACAGCTGTGTTTACTATTCTTATGACAAGTTTTGATTGTGTGTTCAAGAGAATAGGAAAATATTTTAAAATGACACTGCAGACTGAAAAAAGAACCAAACAGAACTTTCACCAATGAAAAAAAAAAAAAAACCCTGAAATTAAAAGCTCAAAGGAAGGGTTTAACACATATAGACACATCTGAAGATTTACAATGAGTAACAAAAATTGAGAAGTATGCGTTTCAAAACTCTCATATCAACTTAACAGGGCAATCTTATGTCTACTGACTATAATGATAAAAACATTGTGGGTGTATTTTGTAGTTCACTTCTGTAATAATTTATTTTATTGTATTTTATTTTCTGTCTGATACATAAAGGCTCATAGCTGGGATACAGTATGTTATCAATTTCAACAACAAGAACAACCACTTTTTTTTTTTTTTTTTTTTTTTTTTTTTTTTTTTTTGAGACGGAGTTCGCTCTGTCACCCAGCCTGGAGTGCAGTGGCCCGGATCTCAGCTACTGCAGCTCCGCTCCCGGTGTTATGCCATTCTCACTGCCTCAGCCTCTGAGTACGCTGGGAACACAGGCCGGCGCCAAAACCACGGCCGGCTCGTTTTTTTTTTGTATTATTTTAGAGAGACGGGGTTTCACCGGTGTCTAGCCAGGTGGTCCTCGATCTCTGACCTCCGTGATCCGCCATCTCGGCCCTCCTAAAGTGCTGGGATTACGGCTTGAGCCACTGCGCCCGGACCGAACAACCAACTTAAAAAAGACAAAAGATCAAGGTAGACATCTCTCAAGAAGGGCAGACAATGCTAACGGCATATGAAAAGATCCTTAATTTTCAGTCACTGGGAAATGCAATTGGAAACCAAGGGCACCATTAACACCCACAAGAATTTAAGCTATAATCAAATAGGCATAATAATACTGGCAAGAATGTGGACACATTCTCATACATTGCTGGTGGAAATGTAAATAGTGCAACACTTTGGATAGAGGTTTGGCGTTTCTTTTTTCTTTTTCTTTTTCTTTTGAGACACAGTCTTGCTCTGTCGCCCTGGCTGGAGCGCAGTGGTGTGATCTCGCTCAATGCAAGGTGTGATCTCAGCTCACTGCAACTTCTACCTCCCAGGTTCAGCGTTCTCCTGCTCAGCCTCCGAGTAGCCTGGGGCTACGGCGCCCGCCGCCCACTTGGCTAATTTTTTGTATTTTTAGTAGGATGGGTTTCACCGTGTTAGCAGGTGGCCTTGATCTCCTACCCTGTGATCTGCCTGCTCAGTCCCAAGTGCTGGGATTACAGGCTGAGCCACGGTGCCCAGCCAGCAGTTTCCTTAAAAAGCTAACATCAAACTTGCATACAAGCCAGGATTCCACTCCTAGGTATCTATCAAGGAAATGAAATATAACTGCTCACACGGCTCTATGCAAATGTTCCAGCGCAGGTTACTCAAAAGCAGCTAAGAAACAGCCCAAATGTCCATTAACTGGTGAATGGATAAACCAAAACGTGGTATATTCTCTGACTGATATATGCAGATTAAAAGAAACAACTGACTCAACACAGAGGAATCAACACATGACAGCAGATGTAAAAGACTAACTATGGTATGATTCGCTTATATGAAAGTGTCCGGAGAAAGTAAGTTAGAGACAGAAGCAGATCAGTGGGTGCCTGCATCTGGGGGTTGGGCGTCGGAAATTAATGGTGAATGGGCGAGGTAACTTTTTGGAGAAGATGGAAACATTCTAAATAGAACTGTGTGTGGTTACACAACTCTATGTATTTGCTAATACTAATTTTCCTTACAATGGGTAAATTTTTAGGATTGTAAATTATGCTCAATTAAACTCTAAAAAAGAAAAGCCTATGATTGAAGTTCGGAAGAAAAGCTAGGGATAAAGGGCTGAAGTTCACTCAAGTGATACATGGCTTTAAATTCTTTTATTCTTAAAGAACTAAAACAGTAGTGAACTCTCTACTCAACTTATAAATGAACGAAAGGTTACAACACGGACATAGGATAATTAGATAAAGTGCAGATGATAATATTGAACAAAAGAGCAAGTCAAAAAAAATGACCTTACAGCGGAGAGCATAACCACCAAGCAGATGGGAAAAGAGATTAAAAGGGGTCGTTAAACATGACATGTACTGAGTGAGGCAGAACCCTCGGCTTTCTAAATGAACCCACTAATGTGAATGAAGCTACAGATGTTTCATAGGAAAGCAACAGGCCTGAGTTCCAAAGTCCAGATCTTTAAACGCCTATTTCATGGACACGATTCGCACTTGTGTTGTTTCTGAAATCCAGGTCATCTCATCATCGCGCTGGATGCCGAGTTGGCAGTGTGAGGGAGCTGCGGGAAAAAGCTTCTGCAGGCCACCCCAGGAACCATCACGAAGTGCTGGTGACAACGAATCTTAGACGGGGCAAAACACAGGTTTATGAAAAGAAGTAAACCACAGACCAGCTCCATGTAGTAAATATGGAAGCAAACACTCTAAAGAAAGTTAGTTCCAAACACTATGAAAACACAGTGACAACACTGACAAAATGCAAAGACACTTCAAAACCAGAAAAGCTGTCAACACAGCAATTATAATAGTAACATCTTAAGGAGAAAATCATATGGCATTTGACCAAATTCAGCAGCGGTACCCACCTAGCATGCACTGGCATGGCGCCAACCAGCCTGCATGGGTCCAGGAAGAGTCCTGTGAGCGTGGACTCTGGAGCACCAGCAGCCTTGCAAAGACTGCTTACCAGAAACCAAGAGCCACTGTCCCATCAAATTAGGAAACGCCGAGCCATTTACTGAAACGGGAGAAAACAGGAGTGCCTGCTATCACCTCTGCTCTAGGGTTTGTTGGTCCTTCTTAGTGGCAGAATGAAATTTAAATCGCTGGTGTATGTTGGCACAAATAGTGGAAGAGAGATAAAAGAATCCATTGCAAATAACAGGACTATATATGCAGACTGTAGTGGAAACATTAAGACTAATACGAAAATGTGGTAAGGTGATGGCAAAATATTTAAAACCAGTAGCTCTAGATGAGATTTAGCAAAACCAATCAGAAGTGGAAATGGGAAAAAATATAACCCAGTCACAAGAGTGACAAGCAAAAGCTATAGAGTATTTAGAAATAAATTTACTGGAAAGTTAGAGATTTACAAGAAAACCATAAAATTTTATAAGTCAGAAAACAAGACCCAGAAAATGGGGATATATACCATCCTCCTAGATGGAAAAAAGATATCAATTTTCACCAAATTAATATGTAACTTTAATTCCAATCAATTATTGTTTTCTGAACTAGATGAAATTATTTTAGTATATATACAGAAACATTAATGTTTTAGAACAGCCAAGAAATAATTATCAAACAAGACCAGTGAGGGGAACTGGCTTGATCCATGTGAAATCCTCCTGGATATGTGGATTTACTATGGAGAATTTACTCTTTTCGGGAACAGTGAAAATGTAAGTGTCAGTGGAAGAACATTGCATGCCATTCTTACTAGGTATAATAAAAAACGAAGGAAATGGAGATTGAGAATAGAAAACAGATGTAGAACAGATGTAGAACAGATGTAGAACAGATGTAGAAAGGGGCTTGTGCAGAGACTCCTCAGAAGAGGTAAAGGAAGTACGCTGGAGGCCGGCATACACCGGTACTTGTTGCATGGGCTGTGCCCCGCGCATGGAATAATATACGACGACAAAACTGACAAATGCAAAGCTGGTTCAAAACCGGAAAATCTATCAACACAGGAATTATAATCTTAACACCTTAAGGAGAAAATCATATGGCATTTGACCAAACTCAGCAGCAGTACACACCCAGCATGCACTGGCTGAGGTAGGGCATGCATGGAAAGGTGCGGCACATGGCCAACCTTCTGTATCATGGCAGATCCAAGCCCCAGCTGTGATGGGCATTAGGGACAGGGCTTGGGATACGAAGGCCCAACGATGGCTACACAAAGCCTTTTCCCTCCGACTCTCGGCCTCCAGAGGGTACTGGAAGGAGGAGTTGGTACCTATCCCTTTCCTTGCTATCTCACCAACGGGTTGCTCACTCCAGGAGAAGAGGGGCTTGGTTTTGTTTAATTCTGTACCCCTAGTACCTAGAATAGCTTACACAGGCGCTCAACACATATTTGCTGAATGAATGAACAGCATGAGAAACGTATATTCTATTTGGGAAGAGGAAGACTAATCAAAATGACTTAGCATGCATATTATCTACCACAAAGGTAAACCAATTATAAGCCAAATACAATACAAGCTCTAGAAAATGCAAGCGAGAACCTGGATTTCTTTTTTTGTTTGTTTGAGACGGAGTCTCGCTGTCACCCAGGCTGGAGTGCAGTGGCCAGATCTCGGCTCACTTCAAGCTCCGCCTCCCGGGTTCACGCCATTCTCCCGCCTCAGCCTCCCAAGTAGCTGGTCTACAGGCGCCCGCCACCACGCGCAGCTAATTTTGTTTTGTATTTTAGTAGAGATGGGGTTTCACCTTGTTAGTCAGGATGGTCTAGATCTCCTGACCTCGTGATCTGCCCTCTTCGGCCTCCCAAAGTGCTGGGATTACAGGCATGAGCCACTGTGCCTGGCCGAGAACCTGAATTTCTAGCAAGTGGGGTACAAGAAAATTCATCAATCCATAAATCCACCCACCCATCCACTCACCCATAAATCTACCATCTACCCACCCTCCCTCCCTCCCTCCTTCCACCTGGCAAATCTGATATCTGCTTCACAGTGTGGAAGGCTTGGGAATACAGCTATAAACATGACAGACTGCTGCTCTCACTGAGTTCATATTTACTTTTTTTTTTCCTAAGACAGGATCTCACTCTGTCATCCAGGTTGAAGTGCAGTGGCACGATCATGGCTCACTGTAGCCTTGGCCTCCCAGGCTCAAGCAATCCTCCCACTTCAGCCTCTCGAGTAGCCGGGACCACAGGTGTGTGCCACCATGCCCAGCAAATTTTATTTTTTTGTAGAGACAGTCTCCCTATGTTGCCTAGGCTGGTCTCGAACTCCTGGGCTCAAGTGGTCCTTCTGCCTCAGTCTCCCAAAGTAATGGGATTATAAGCGAGAGTCACTGGACTGGTTGCTGAATTAATATTCAGTGGAAATTAATTATAAAAGATCCATTATTATAAATTTAAGGTATGAAAAATGATATTTTATTTAGTATATCTGTCTTATATTTTAGTAATTATAAAGGCTTTAAGAAGTTCACATTTGACTTTAGGGTCCTTACTCTGTTTTCCTTGATAAGGTTTTAAGCACCTCAATCTCAAAATCTAAAGGAAGACTTTTAGGGATTAAACAACCTGAGATTGAAAGGGATGGCTGTGTCATTTGGGGAGAAATTCAAAGTAAAGAGTACTTTTTCCTAATTTCATATAAGGAATGCTTGAGGTAATCCCTAATGACTCATAACAAAGCAAGTCCATAATGTACTATAGTCCTCACTTTAGAAACGTAGAGAACTTCAACGATAATTTTGACAATTATTCTACTTGGAGTAATTCCTTTCAGAATTGCTACAGCTCTAAGACAAATGAGAAGTAATTTAAAAGAAAACTGGCTAGCTTAATACCATAAATAAAAGATGTTCAGCTTTTCCTGTTTTCTTAGTGTATTATGCCTATACTATGTTGTTAAACTTTTATCTTAAATAGCTCTGGAACTTAAAATGTTAATTGGGTAAACAAGTTAATGACATTCAACCTAACAAAACAAAACAAAACAAAAAACACCTCAATAAAGAAAAGACGACCCTGCAAAATACAAACACAGCAAAGGAATAAGTTAGCACACTATCAAAACATCGCTCCTTCACTCCAATAGCCACAATTTAACTTTTAAAAGACAAATAAAAATTACCTTTTAAGGATGGTAGTTTTTGAAGTTCTCTATTATTGCTTGCGCTAAACCTTGAAGAATTTTGCCGTTTGTCTTTCTTCACTATAGGCTGAGAGACTGGTACTTTTATTTTAGCAGATACTGTAGACGGGACAGCAACAAGGCTGTTTTTCCTGACGGAAATTTGCTTCCAAAACAAAAACAAAACAAATGAATATGTACAATGGTTGTATTTTTTAGCACTATTAAAATATAGAAAAGCATATACACGAGTCTTACTCTGGGGCATTCCCCTTCACTCCATGGAAGACATCATTCCTTAGAATGGCTGGAGTATGGGGCTTATGTCCCACCTTCAGCAATGCTAGACTGAGAGATTCAAAGATACACCTAATTTCTCGTATCTTCCTTCAAACTTTTGATTGCTAAATATTTACCACATAGGGTGATGTGGCAGACTAAATAATGACCCCTAAAGATGTCCACATCCTAATTCCTGGAACCAGTGAATATGGGACCTTGCTTGGCAACAGGGACTCTGCAGATGGGATTCAGTTAAAAATCTTGAAATGGGAAGATGATCCTGGATCATCCAGGTGGGCCCAAGGGAATCACATAGGTCATTACAAGAGGGAGGCAGGAGGGAGACAAGAGAAGGCAATGGGATGACACAAGTAGGGGTCAGAGAGAGATCTGAAGATGCTACATGGCTGGGTTGGAAGATGCAGGGAAGTGGCCACGAGCCAAGGCAGGCAGGCGGCCTCTAGAAGGTGGGAAAAGCTGGAAATAGATTCTCCTCTAGAACCTCCAGAGCCATCACCACCCCGCTGACACCTTCATTTTGGCCTCATTTCAGACCTGCATGCCAGAATTGTAACATAGTAAGTTTATGCTCTTTGGAGCCGCTGCATGTGTAACTTGTACAGTGGTGCAAGGAGATGAATACAGCTGAGTATCTCACAAAATGCTAGATGTTCCCTGCTGGCTCACCACTCAGCCTTGAACATGCGTCTGAGTGCTTTCCCTTGAGCCCCAGGAAAAGGATCTGCTGGAGCGGTTCTGCTGCCATTGTCCCAGGCTCCCGGTGTGTGTGCCCATTGCCAGGCTGCACCATAGCTCCAGGGCTGGTCAACACCCCTGTGGCCAACCTGCAACGCTGCCATCTGAACTACTCAGTAGAGGCGGAGAGAGTCTGAGGATGCACGAAGCAGAGGAACCAGGGGTCCCTGTCATCCACACAGGCCAAAGGAGCTCACCAAGGGGGTCTGTGGAGCTCAGCTGTCCTCTGGGCCCCCCAGCTGAAGGGGTCTCTGGGTAGCAAGCAGTGATCTGGCCCACAGCTGTTTGCTGCCACCACTGTCCAGCAGTGACAGCCAACAGCTGCTGTGTCGACCGTCAAGATGATTTATACAATGTGCTTAATGCCCACCCTTCTTGTCTGCCCAAAGAAAGGGAGTCTGTGTCTGCCTATGTGCGCTTTAAAAAGGCTGTCCCGCTCTGAGACAGTTTGCTTCTGTGTCCCCACCCAAATCTCATCTCAAATGGTAATCCTCACGAGCTGAGGGAGGGACTTGGTGGGAGGTGACTGGATTGTGGGGGCAGTTTCCCCCATGTTGATCTTGTGATAGTGAGTTCTCATGAGATCTGATGGCTTAAAAGTGTTTGGCAGCTCCCCCCTCCCTTTCTCTCTCTCTCTCTCTCCTGCCACTGTGTAAGAAGTGCCTTGCTTCCCCTTTGCCTTCTGCCATGATGGTAAGTTTCCTGAGGCCTCCCCAGCTATGTGAAACTGTTAGTCAATTACACATCTTTTGTTTATAAATTACCCAATCTCAAGTAGTTTTTTATAGTGAAAATGAACTAATATAGACTCCATCCTGGAGACACAAACCCATCCAGTTTAGGGTCAAGGAGAGTAGTAGACACACCAACTGCAGCCCCAAACATTAATTTGTTCTCATCCTTGAATGAAATTTTCGTAAGCAATAAGAGCTGCTTTACTTTCTACTAAGGTGCTTAGGAATGCCTGCTAAGAGCTGTCTGATGTGACATACTGCCGGAACAGCAGGCAGACTCTGACCTGGGAGGCAGGGGCCTCGGTTCCCTTCCCTTCTCTCCCTTGGTCTGTGGCTTTTTTTCGCAAAAGGTACTTTCTTGGGCTCTGAGCTTGACATCTGTCAATCTTTTATCATGAAAGCCTGGGTCTTTCTTCCCTAAAAGCCCCTCCATAACCAGCTCCTCCGCAGATCCCCCAGTTAGACAGTTTCTACTCCGCCTTCTCTGGGCGCCCCTGGCATTGATTCCACAGCTTGGAGGAGCTGCTCCTAGGAGCTGTCCCGGCTTTAGATGTTCAGTCACATATGTGCGTGTTCCAGTAGATAACCCTCTCCATCTCCTTTTCATTTCACTATAGTGCCAGCCCAGCACTCACAGCGAGGACCTTGGGTAGAGGCCAATGACAGGGCTCCCCCGTGGCTTCTGACCCCAGCTGGAAGGTCAGCTGCATGGAAGGTGGCCCAGCCTGGGGAGCTCAGAGGCAAGCCCATGGGTCCTGACTGCCATGGGGACACACTGAGGATAGGCTTCTGCCCCTGAGACAATAAGAAGTCAGCCCTCAGGCACAGTCCTGAAGGGGCCCTTGGCCCTTTGGCCACCACGCCCCACTCCTCTCTCTTGTCAGGGCCAAGGCCAGAGAGACAAGCCACTCTGCCGGCCCTGCCCAGACCAGCCACCCGCTGCCTGCCCCACAACACTGTGACCTGATGCTCCCACCAACTCTGAGGGGACATCTTCCTCCCTGATGGGACATCAGCTCAGGAGGGCAGGGTCTGTCTGCATGAGACACTGCCTGTCCCTGGGAAGGTGAGGTGACTTCCCTGAGGAAGGAGCTGCAGAGCTGCCCAAAGCAGATGCCACCAAGAACTTGGGCTCAAAGAGGGGAAGAAGGAGAGAGAGAGGGGGAAAGAGAGGGAGGGGGAGGGGGAGAGAGAGGGGAAGAAAGGGGGGGAAGGAGAGAAAGAGAGAGGAGGGGAGAGAGGGAGGAGGAGGGAGAGAAAGGAGGGGGGAGAGAGGAGGGACAAAGAGAGAAATAAGGAGAGAGAGGGGGGACAGGGGAGAAAGGGTGGGGGAGGCAGAAAGAGGAGAGAGAGAGGAAGGGGGAGGGGGAAAAAGAGAAGGGATAGAGAGAAAGGGGATGGGGGGAGGGGGAGAAAGAGAGAGGAGGAGAAGAGGGAGGGGAGAGGGAAAAAGAGAGGGCAAAGGGGGAGAGAGGGTGAGAAAAACAGAGAGGGGCGAGAGAGGGAGGGGAGAAAGAGAGAGGGGGAGGGTGGACATGAAGGGGGAGGAGGAAGACAAGGGAGGGGAACCAGGAGGGGGAGAAAGAGAGGAGGGAGAGAGGGAGGGAGGTGGGAGAAAGAGAGAGGGAGAGAAGGAGGTGGAGAAAGAAAAGCAGAAGAGAGGAGAGAAAGAGAGAGATGGGAGAGAGGGGGGCGAAGGGGGAGAAACGACCGAGGTGGAGGGAGGAAGGGGAGAAAGAGGAGGAATGGGGAGAGGGGGAGAAACAGAGAGGGAGGAAGAGAGGTGGAGGGAGAAAGGGAGAGGAAAGGGAAAGAGGAGGGAGGGAGAGAAGAGAGGAAGCAGAGGGAGGGGGAGAAAGAAAGGGGGAGAGGGAGAGAGGGGAGAAAGGGGAGAGAGGGACGGGGATGGGGAGAAAGAGAAGAGAGGAGAGAGAGGGAGGGGAGGGGAGAGAAACGGGGAGAGATGGGGTAAGAAAGGGCGGGGAGAGAGGGAGTGGCGAGAGGGAGAAAGAAGGGGGAGAGAGGGAGGGAGGGAAGGAGAGAGAGAGGGAAGGAGGAACACAGGGAGAGAGGGAAGGAGGGAAGGAGAGTGAACGAGCGAGGGGCTCCCTTGGGAGCAGCTGCCCCGGGCGGGTGGGCGCAGACGAGGGTGGGAGCGGGAG
This sequence comes from Rhinopithecus bieti, assembly GCF_001698545.2. Classification (NCBI taxonomy): domain Eukaryota; kingdom Metazoa; phylum Chordata; class Mammalia; order Primates; family Cercopithecidae; genus Rhinopithecus; species Rhinopithecus bieti. Next base: position 3,381,509 of record NW_016810565.1, read on the forward strand.
CGGGCGCTGGGGCGGGATCCTGGGTGCCGCTCCGGGACGCCTGGCCACGGCCACGGCGAGAGGACGAAGCCCCCGAGACGGGACCGAAAGGAAATGGGAGAGCGCGGTTTGCGCGAGGCCAAGCAGAGGGTTGGAGGCGCAGCGCAGGAGGCCAGATGCGCATCCTCCGCTTCTTCCCCGGGGGGCCGGCTCCCCTCCTCCGGGCTCTGGGGCGAGGCCAGACCGCGGCCTGGGGCCCATGCCCGAGGCTCTGGAGGCGGCCGGCGGGAGCTGAGGGTCTCCTTGGAAAGCCGCGACAGACGACACTCTTGAGAAAACGTGGTTGGGGCAGAGGGGTGCGTCAGGCGCCCAGGAAGGCGCAGGCTAGCTAGGACAGGGGCGGGGAGGCTGGGGGGCGGCAGGAGGGCCCGGCGGGAGCCCACGCGGGGCCGTGGCGACAACAGGAGTGAGGTCGAGCCTGGCCCCACATGTACAGCGCCCCCGGCAGCCTAGCGGCTCAGGGGCCAAAGTCGCCAAGGTCGCTGTGCCACCGGGAGACGCAGGGCGGGTTGAGGATTGGGAGGGTGGGGAAGGTCTGAAGGGGTCCCCGGGCAGAGGACACAAGCCAGGGTCCCGGGAAACACGGCGGCTGTAAATAAGCCCTCCTCCTGGGCGCCAGACACCACCAACACCGCTGGTTCGTGGACAGCCCGGAGGGGACCCTGCCGCAGCCCGACACCCGGCTCCCTCCCTGCTCCTCGGATGTCCCGTAAAACTGCAAAGACTCCTCCGGTGGCGGCACTGCAAGGCACCTGTAGCTTGAGGGAGACAGCTAGGGAGGAAGGCTGGGGAGCGGCTGCCCCATGTTACATTCCATGGTTCAGGCCGAGCTGGTGCATCCTTAGCTTACAGAGAGGAAAGCAGGGCTCAGGCTGTGGGGTGAGCGCCTGAAATCACCCAGTCAGTGCTGCAGCCAAGTCCGAGCCTCAGTCCCTGGACTCTGGGTCTGGGGTTGAGCCAAATGCTGGGCCCCAATTCCCCCCTTACACCCCATACCCGAGCAATTCCATGCTCCAGTGCCTCTCAAAATCCTCCCTTTCTGCAATTTTATCATAAACGGAACAAACTGCCACCACTTATGTGCTAAGGACTAAGTGATATGCCACTTAAGAAGTATTTTTAATGCCGGAAAGTCCAGCCTGAATCTGATCAAGCCCTGAGGTCTAACCACCAGTTCTTAGGAAAATACGAGAGAGAGGGGAGTGTGTTAACCAACAGGGATGCGATCTGCACGCAGGGAACGTGGGGGAATGGCAGGAGGTGTCCTCCCCGCAGCACCCGGCAGTCGCGCCACCACACTTTAGCCCAGGTGAGCCTCCGCTGTGGGCCCTGACCCTTACATGCAAGCAGCCCCTCCCCCAAGTGGTGACAACTAAGAACGTCTCCAAACATTGCCAAATGTCGGGGGGGGGGGGACAAAATCACCCTTGGTTGACTATCATATCCCTCAAATGTATGGGAACAGCCTGATTTAACAATTAAATTTCAGGGAGAAAAAGGAGAGGAGGAACCAGCACATATCACAACCTAGTGTAGTGTATGTACCTGATTTGGATCTCAGGACTCAATTCCATTCAGGACCCAAACCAACCAACTGAAAAAGGGAGGAGGGGAGGGGAGATTTAATGCTTACTCCTGAGAGTAAGCAATTGCAGTTAATATTCTTAGGTGTGACAATCACGTTCTGGTTCTTAGAGTCCTTGCTGTAGGATACCACAGGTGGGACTTACAAATAAAATATGATGACTGAGATTTGCTTCAAAATAATGTAGTGTGGGAAGAGGGCCGTGCCCGTGGAGGAGGAGGCCTGGATAAGACAAGACTGCATGTGGATGACGGCCAAGGCTGGGCAACAGGGACCTGGGGCTTCCCTATACGATTCCCTCGACTACTGTGTATGTGAGAGTAGTCCAAATGAACACGTTATTCCTCCCTGCATTAACCCCAGCTCCTATAGACCAGACAATCAGAACACCTTCCCTCATCTTTCTCCCAATCATATTTTCAGTGTTGGTGGTACAGTGGTGACCACAGCTGCCTCCAATCATATTTTCATACGCTTACCGGACTGACTTTTCCAAAGGTCCATCAGACCACTGCCCTGCTCACAAGATGCCAGTGGCTCCCCACTTGCCTGCAGGAGAAAGTTCAAACTCCATAGCATGGGGTCTGAGCTCAGCCGCTGTCTCCCCTACACTTATTTTTCCAGGACTCACCTCTCCATGTATGGGAGAGATGAGTCTCTCCTTTATATCAGGAATGCTGGGCCACTCTCAGATGCTCAAATGTTTTCTGACCCTGCCCTGTTTCAATGCCTGTTTCTTCAGCGTGAAATGCCCTCTCCCGTTTCCAAACTCTCACCCCCACACAAAGCTTTTGATCTACTCAGCCTTCAGTTCTAGCTCAAACGCCATTCTCTTTAACGTGTTCCCCACTCCTCACACGTGCAGTCAGGCCCCACCATCTCCTCAGTGTTCTTAGGAGGGTTCCCTTACACTTACGTCAGGCTTGGAATCCCATGTCTGCTTCTACAAAGAGATTCTGAGCTTGTTGAGAGCACGGACACATCTCATGTCCCCAGTATCTGGCAACACTCAGGCAGGCTCCAGAGCTTGCTGCATCTCCTTCACACAATCACTGTCTCTCAAGTCCTTAATTCCAGCCTTCACACAACCACTTCCATGCACACTTGATGTTCCAGCAATATACCAAACTACTTGTCCTCCCAGACAAAACCTAGTTTTGCATGTCTTTTCAGATATTTTATTTATGTTTAATTTTTTTTTTTTTGAGACAGGGTCTGTCTGTCACTCAGGTTGGGGTGCAGTGGCACAACCATGGCTCACTGCAGCTTCAACCTGCTGGGCTCAAGTGATTCTCCTCCTTCAGCCTCCTGAGTAGCTTAGTCTACAGGCACTCGCCACCACGTCTGGCTAATTTTTGTGTTTTTTGTAGAGACAAGGTCTCACTATGTTGTTCAGGCTGGTCTTGAACTCCTGAGCTCAATCTTCCCACTGTGGCCTTCCAAAGAGCTAGGATTACAGGTGTGGTGAGCCACTGCACCCAGCCTCAGATCTTTTAAAAGTGCATTTGGCTCAAGGTAGTATGATACTGGCATAAGGACAGACATACAGACTGATGGAATACAATTGAGAGCCAAGCCCATTCACTGGGAAAAGAACAGTCTCTTTAACACATGATGCTGGGACAAGTGGAGAGCCACATGGACAAGAATGAAGTTGGATGCCCCCTCACACCACAGGAAAAAATCTAATTCAACATGGATCACAAACCTAAACAGAAGAGCTGAAACCACGCAACTCTTAGAAGAATACAAAGGTAGAGCTTCGTGGCCCTGGATTTGACCATGGTTCCTTAGCTATGACACCAAAAGCACGAGCAACTAAAAAGAAAACAGATAAACCAGACTTCATAAAATTAAACGTTTTGTGCAAAGGACACTATTAAGAAAGTGAAAAGACAACCCACAGAATGGGAGAGCATATTTGCAAATTACGTAAGGGTCTAGTATCCAGAATATGAAAAGAACTCTAACAACTCAATAACAAAAAGAAAACCCGATTAAAAAATAGGCAAAGGACTTGAACAGACATTTCACCAAAAAAGATACACAAATGGCCAAACAAGCATATGAAAAGACGCCCACCACCTTTAGATGTCAGGGAAATGTAAATGAAAATTACAATGACATACCACTTCACACCCGCTGGGATACCTATTCTTTTCAAATTGAAAATAACATGTTAGCATGGCCAGGCACTGTGGCTCATGCCTCTAACCCCAGCACTTTGTGAGGATTGCTTGAGCCCATAAGTTCAAGACTAGCCTGGGCAATATAGTGAAACCCCTTTTCTCCATTAAAAAAAAAAAATAGCCAGTTGTGGTGGCATGCACCTGTAGTCCCAGCTACTCAGGAAGCTGAGGCGAGAGGATAGCTTGAGCCCAGGAGTTCAAGGCTGCAGTGAGCTATCATCGTACCATCGCACTCCAGTCTAGGTGACAGAATGAGACCCTGTCTCAACGAAAAGACAAGTGTCATAAAGGACATGGACAACAACTGGAACCCCTGTCTATTGTGGTGAGAATGTAAAATGGGGCAGCTGATATGGAAAACAGTTTGGTGGTTCTTCAGCAAGTTAAACTTAAAATTACCATCCAAAGCCAGGTACGGTGGCTCACGCTTGTAATCCCAACACTTTGGGAGGCCGAGACGGGAGGATCACCTGAGGTCGGAAGTTCAAGACCAGCCTGGCCAACATGGTGAAACCCCATCTCTACTAAGAATACAAAAATTAGCCGGGCGTGTGGTGTTTGCCTGTAATCCCAGCTGCTTGGGAGGCTGAGGCAGGAGAATCGCTTGAACCCAGGAGTCAGTCAGAGGTTGCAGTGAGCTGAGATAGCGCCACTGCACTCCAGCCTGGGCGACAGAGCAAGACTCTATCTCAAACACACACACTAAAATGACCATCCATATGACCCAGCAATCTCACTCCTAGGCATATACCCAAAAGAACTGAAAACAAAGTGTTCAAACAAAAATCTGTACACAATGTTCACAGCAGCATTATTCACAATAGCCAAAAGGTAGAAACAACTCAAATTTCCATCAACTGATGAAACAAAATGTGCTATATTCAAACAATAGAATATTAGCTATAAAAAGAAATGAGGGTTTGGGAGGCCAAGGCACGCGGGTCACGAGGTCAGGAGATGGAGACCATCCTGGTCAACATGGTGAAACCCCTTCTCTACTAAAAACACAAAAATTAGCTGGGCGTGGTGGTGTGCACCTGTAGTCCCAGCTACTCGGGAGGCTGAGGCGGGAGAATCGCTTGAATCTGGGAGGCGGAGGTTGCAGTGAGCTGAGATCACGTCATTGCACTCCAGCCTGACAACAGAGCGAGACTCCATCTCAAAAAAAAAAAAAAAGGGAATGAGGTATGACACTTGCTACAACACGGATGGACCTTGAAAGCATTCTGCGAAGTAAAAGAAGCCAGACACAGAAGGACAAATATTGCATGATTCCATTTCTATGAACTATTCAGAATCAGCAAATCCATAGAGAGCAGACTGGTGGTTGCCAGAGGCTGGGGGAAGGGGAGTGAGGAGTGACTGCTAGTGGGAATGGGGTTTCCTTTTGGGGTGAGGAGGGCTTTCTGGAATAGGTGGTGGAGAGGGCTGCACTACCCTCAGCATCCTTGAGTCTTCTGGGCTTATGGTGACAACAGCAAGGGCCCCAGGAAGCCAGGGAGACACACACCCTTTGGGAGGATCAGCTGTTCTCGGCACAGAGAAGGCATTAGTGTTGGCTGAACGGGAAGTGAGAAACAACAGGTGTGCTTCTTCAGTTTAAGTGCTTACTCCTGAAATAAAAACTGGATATCTATCTTAAAGCGGTAAGAAATCGCTGTAAAGAAGTATGATACTGTTTAGCGATCCGGCTTGGGCAACATCTAAAAAAAAAGGACTTGATTCTTCCCCGTTCGCCCTCTTCTGGAATGCTGGTTACGGGGAGTTTTATTTTATTCTACCCACTCAGTGAGGGGAGAGATGACCTAGAATTTACTTTAGCCTCTTGACGTCTGGCTTAATGATGGGAAATTATTTTTCGAACTCAGATTATCTGTCAAACCCAAATCAAAATAGCTGGCCTTTCCCTTCAGTAGAAGCCACTGAAAGTCGGTGGTCTCGGGGGGTTCCAAGAGAGCACTGCGGCCCCCACCTGTCTGAACAGTGGCTGCACCCGAGCAGCGGCTGCACCCGAGCAGCAGCTGCATTTTCTAGGAGGAAGGCGGGGGTGGAGTGGATGGGGGGGCACAATCTGAAACGCTATTTGAAACACTTGTCGGCCACTCAAATGGAAGCTACGGGAATAAAGAGGAAGTTGTTCCCTCCCCTTCCCAGAGCCTCTCCACTGAAAAGACACGGGGCCCCTGGGGGAGGATGTGTCTATTGCTGTGAGGGTCTGGGATTCTGGAGTCTGTGGCTGGGGGGAAGGATGTGGGGAGAGTGTCTGGAGAGGAGGGAAGGTGAGGTGGCCAGTCCACATGGCAAGGCAAGGTGCTGCCCAGATGGGCCTTGAAATGATGCAGGAGCTCAGGTTCCCAGCCAGGGTAGATGAGCTGCTGACCCTGAGCCCAGCCCCGCTGCCAGGCCCAGGGAGGTACGAAGGCAAAGGGCGTTGCCTGCCTCAGTGGTACATGGCCCTCTCCCAAGTCTTCCCAACAAGCATGGCTGCACTTCCTCAGGTAGACGAAACAAGATGCCAGAGGTGTCCCTCACGCTCAGGGACAACGCCCCATTAGTTTCTAACAGAGACACAGCAAGTCCAAGTGTCCAAGTGCCCTCACAGCGCACAACCTTCCATGCAGCCAGGCAACAGCAACCCAATATATTTGGAGTAAAAAGGCAATCTGTGCAGCAGATACATGGATGTCTATTAGTCTCTCTACTTTGAAATATTTCATGGAAACAGCAAAATGGGCAACTGGATTTGTGACAAAGCCTCTCTCCTAGATGTTTTATCATGTAAGGGTTTAACAAATGAAACAAGCTGCTCTTTCCCTTCATTTAAACACTGCAATTCTAAAAATTCACAACTAGATATAAGATATTTATTGTTCAGGTGGGCAGGGCCAAATCACTGATCTCTCAGTATCTCTTAGATGGTGAATAGAGTTAAACACAAAAGATACCTCTTCCACAGACCATAACTAGTACTGGTTTCAGATACAGGCCCAGGGACCCATAGCAGCAGCTTCTCCAAGTGCTAAACCTGATTTGGATTCCAGTAGGCCGGGGCTGGGGAAGCCACAGTCCATGAGCCACATCTGGCCTCCTGGTTATTTTTGTAAATAAAGTTTTATTGGCATACAGTCATGTCTATTTATCCACCTACTGTCTACGACTTCTCTCGTGCTGCAACAGCAAGAGTTAAGTAGTTGCAGTAGAGACCACGCGCCCCCTAAAGCCTTGAATATTTACTGTATGGCCCTTTACAGAAAAAGGTTTACTGATTCTTGTGCCAGGACAACAGTATCTGGATGAGAGGAAGAAATAATGGAAAACAGGAGAGATTTCCCTGATCAAGTTCGATGATGCACTCACAAACAGCAAACCTCCTGAGCCTGCCTTACAAGTGAGAGTGAAGGAAGAGGCAAGTTACGGCCTCCAGTAATAAAAAGATCTGCGGAGGCAGTCACTGGTGCATCTCAGCATAGGAATATTCAACAGATGCAACTTCCATCTGGCAACCACAAAGCAGGGTGGGGCTGCAGGGAGAAAGCAGGTGCTCTGTCCCTACAGAACCCCCCTCAGGCCACGCACTCGGAGACTGGGTATAGCAGAGGATAGGAGTGAGATATGCAGCTGAAAAGGAGATTGATGTTAGGTCTGAATACTCATCTGTCCATAGCCACCTTATCCCCACACACCTTCTCTGCAGAACATCAGTAAACTGAGTGGCTGTGACAAGAAAAAGGGATTCTCCAAAGAAACCAGTCTGTCTAGGAAAAACTAAGGCTGCTAATGCAGGAGCCGGCACCTCAAAGCAAATTCTCTGCAGTTTAGTCTCTAGGGGCCAAAAGTCACAAGAGCCAGCTCCCAGCCAAGGCCTCTAAAGGAAGTGGTCAGCTGACAAGCCTGCCCGCGGCCAGCTGTGCCAGTGCCTCATCCTTGCCTGTGTGAACAAAGAAACCCTTCATCTGAGAAGCAGAGTCTTCCAGTTGGTCTCCTTGTTCAGCTCTTGCCCCTTGTTCCCACACAGCAAATAGGAAGATCCTCTTACTTCCCTACTCAAAACACCTCAGTGGCTTCCCTCAGAATAAAAACTCAAAGCCCAACCAGACTCAGTGGTTCATGCCTGTAATCCCCGCACTTTGGAAGGCCGAGGTAGGAGGATCGCTTGAGGCCAGGAGTTTCAGAGTAGCCTGGGAGACACAGTGAGATCCCTTCTCTACAAAAAAAATACAAAAATCAGTTGGGCATGGTGGTGCACACCTGTAGTCTCAGCCATTTGGGAGGCTGAGGCGGGAGGATTGCTCGAGCCCAGTAGTTCAAGGCTGCAGTGAGCTATGACTGCACTATGGCACTCCAGCCTGGGCAACAGAGTGAGACCCTGTCTCTAAAAACAAAACAGCAAAACAACTCCCCCTCCTCGCCAAAATCCCAAAACCCTGCGTAGGCAGGCTGTTTATAAGACCCTACCCCACCTTGTCTGTGCCCGGCTCCCTACCTCCATCCCTCCCGCTCTGCCTACCCTCACTTCTCCTTAGCCAACTGAACACCTGGCAGTGGACACGACAAACTCACTTCCTCCATGGGGCCTTTGCACTACCTGCTGCCTCTGGCTGAATGAATATCTTGCACTAGATCTTTGCACTGTGGCCTCCTTCTTGACATTTACATTTCACTTTTCATGTCATCTGCTTGATGAGACCATCCCTGACCACCTGAAGCAGCCTCCCAATCTCCAGCAGAGGAGCCAGAGGGTCCTGTCCACCAGCAGTGTATGGAGCCATGTGAGTGGTTTTGGTTGTCACCATGGTGTTGGGATCCCCAGGGCCATTGCTCTGCAAAGGTGAGATGCTCTCACGCCCAATGTCACTAGTGCCCTGCGGAAAACACCTGCAGCACCGCACTCCGCTTTTGTGCCCTCACTAGAGGCACAGTCCACGAGTGCAGGAACTCTGCACTCTCCATGGTGCTCAGCACATGCCGGATCTCAGAATGAACCCGCTGGATGACTGAGAATGAAGGAATCCCCTGGAGGGAAGCTGCAATGTCAGAGAAAACGGCCAAGATAAACAGGAACACGATACAGAGAGAGGGTATGATCCCTCCAGGGGACAGAAGGGGGACCTGACTCCAGAGCCCAGCCTCTGCCACACTGCACGGCCTCCCTGATCTGGACAGTGGCCCCATTCATAATCAGCAGGACAGTCACAGTGGCTGTGCTCTATGAAGCAGGTCTGAGAATGGGAGGAAGATGAAGGGAGAACCTTGATTTCTGTATTATTTATTTATTTATTTATTTTTTGAGATGGAGTTGCACTCTGTTACCCAGGCTGGAATGCAGTGGTGCAACATCGGCTCACTGCAACCTTTGCCTCCTGGGTTCAAGGGATTCTCCTGCCTCAGCCTGCTGAATAGCTGGGACAGCAGGCACATGCCACCGTGCTTGGCTAATTTTATTTTTTATTTTTTTAATAAAATTTTTAGTAGAGACGGGGTTTCACCATGTTGGCCAGGCTGGTGTTGAACTCCTGACCTTAGGTGATCCGCCCGACTCGGCCTCCCAAAGTGCTAGGATTACAGGCGTGAGCCACTGCACCCAGCCGTATTACTTTATTTTTTAACCATGTGTGTTTTGGCCCCAAAATAAATAAATAAATAAATAAATAAATAAATAAATAAGAGAAAATGTCTATAAAGAAAGACTAGGAGGACAAAGGGTCTTGACCGCTCTTGGGTCTGTCCAGGTCCCACTCCTATGGGCAATGGAGTCTTTCTCATATGGGTATCAGGTGTAGGCCAACCACAGACCAAGCAGCAGACAGGGCCTCCCTCCCGTCTCCCCATGCACTCCCTCTTTTTCTTGCTCTTCTCTTTTGCCAATATGTCTTCTCTTCCTTTAAATTTAACCTTAAATTTGATATTTCATATTAAGAAGAGTGATAGGTAACAAAATAAGTTCAACTAAATTAAATACACTCACATACGAACTATTTTGGAAAATCCTGTTAGGGTCTGAAGTAGCTCTGTCCAATAGAACTTTCTGTGAAGCCGCAAATGTTCCACATCTGCTGGTCCACAGAGTAGCTGCTGGCCACATGTGGTTACTGAGCCTCTGAAATGTGGCCTGTGCAACTGAGGGACTGAATTATTTACATAATTTTAACTTTCATTAATTTAAATTTAAATTTAAAATAGCCATATGCAGCAAACAATGAACATCTTGGCCAGGGTAGGTCTAACCCCTTCAGAGCCCCTTAGTACTTTGATTTTACCACTGGACGATGCCAACCCTAGGTCAGAGCTAACACCTGCAGGCTGCAGGGTATCTGAAATTAATCTCTTGAGGGCCATTTCTGTTGTTGTTGTTGAGGCGGAGTCTCACTCTGTCACCCAGGCTGGAGTACAGTGGTGCGATCTCAGCTCACTGCAACCTCTGCCTCCCAGGTTCAAGCAATTCTCATGCCTCAGCCTCCCGAGTAGCTGGGATTACAGGTGCCTGCCACTGCACCCGGCTAATTTTTGTAGTTTTAGTAGAGATGGGGTTTCACCATCTTGGCCAGGCTGGTCTTGAACTCCTGACCTCGTGACCCACCCACCTGGGCCTCCCAAATTGCTGGGATTATAGGCATGAGCCACCGCGCCCGGCCGCTCAATCTTATATTAAAAAAATATACACCAGATAGTGTGGTGGCACGCACCTGTAATCCCAGCTACTTGGGAGGCTGGGGCAGGAGAACAGCTTGAATCCAGGAGGCAGACGTTGTAGTGAGCCAAGATCGCACCTCTGCACTCCAGCCTGGGTGACAGTGTGAGACTCCGTCTCAAACACACACACACACACACACACACACGAGATGAAGAAAAAGCCAAATGTCCTTAATAAAGCAATTTTTTCCCCTTCTGGAGAGCTTAATTTCCAGGCTTGTTCTCTCACTCCCCCAGGTGGAGAACATGAAGATGACAATGTTGTCTGGGTTTGGGAAGCAGCACTTGTTTCACTGCAGGAGCACTGGAGAGTCTCTGCTTCACACAACACACTGATAGGAACGTGCGAGATGCTTACATAGGACGTTGTGCTAAACCAGACACCACTGTGCCCTGCCCTTTGGCAGGTAACCAGTGTTTAAGGAAACACTGGACACCTGTCTTCAAATTGAAATATTCCAGATGAATCTTCCCTGTGATTTAGGAAAACATCACCGCATTTCATGTTGGTGGCAGACGGACTCACTCAGCTCCGCTAAGGATGCAGGTGGAAATCCTTCCACCATCATATGGCAGGGCCATAAGTTGCCGTTCATCCTGCTGTTGCTTTAATGTAGGAACTTTGAGCATCTTTCTTGAACTGGAAAACTTCAGATTTCATATCATTTGCTTGATGAGCTCTTTCCAGAATTGCATATACTGTAGTGAAGCTTTTACTGAAGAGGGAGAGGAATGCTGATCTTATCTACCGGCCTTAACCATAATACACACCCTAGGGTCCAATAGCTTTCTGGAGCTCCATAATTTAATGGTGAGCCAGTGTCTGCTTAGATGCTTTAAAGCATCTGATTTTCTCACCCAAAACTCCAGGTGGCTCTTTACATGAAATGGCTTCTATCTTGTCCCATCCACTCAAGGACAACAAGATCTAACTGAACGGGGGCCAAGTTACTCCTAAGTATACTGGCTGTCCAGAAGCAACAGGTGCTACACTTCAAAAATGATGGGAAGAGCCAATACTTCCGTTCCTAACAGGTCAATACTTCCTTATTCTTTTTCATCTCCTCAATCCTCAACACAGTGCTCGCACAGAACAAGACGTGCTCAAAACAAAACCTATCTTACAAAACATATTAAATAGATATGTAACTATGCTCTACTGAGAAACATTCCAAAATACATTTAAATTAAGATATACAGGCCAGGCGCGGTGGCTCAAGCCTGTAATCCCAGCACTTTGGGAGGCCGAGACGGGCGGATCACGAGGTCAGGAGATCGAGACCATCCTGGCTAACACGGTGAAACCCCGTCTCTACTAAAAAATACAAAAAAAAACTAGCCGGGCGAGGTGGCAGGCGCCTGTAGTCCCAGCTACTCGGGAGGCTGAGGCAGGAGAATGGTGTGAACCCGGGAGGCGGAGCTTGCAGTGAGCCGAGATCCGCCCACTGCACTCCAGCCTGGGCAACAGAGCGAGACTCCGTCCCAAAAAAAAAAAAAAAAAAGATATACAAAGCACAAAAGATCACAGGGAAACCTTTACAGTCACTGCCACATACCAACATTTAACAACAGACTGCACAAATGATGCTGGTGCCTTAGATTATAACACCATATTTTTATGGTATCTTTTCTATGTTTAGATACACAAATGCTTGCCATTGTGTTACAGGTGCCTACAGGGTTCAGTACAATGACATGTTGTACAGGTGTGTAGCCTGGAGTGACAGGCTATTTCCTAGGCCCTAGGTGTGTAGCAGACTGTACCACCTGTTTGTGTTAAGCACATGCCATCATGTTTACAAAATGACAACATCGCCTAACAACGCAGCTCTCAGAATGTACCCCCCTCATTAAGCGATGCGTAACTGTATTTAAATGGAAATCCTATTTTGAAATACTTTCATTAAAATAAGATCTTATGAGCTTATACTTTTTACCACTGACCTTTTAACCAAGATCTTATGAGACTACACTTTTTTCCACTAAGTATGTAAAAGAAAACTAAGAAAAAACCAAAATACTCTACTTTTAAAATTTTCACAAGACATCAGAAAAGACCTAAATACCATAATCTTCTGCTTTAGAATAATGTTATTTATTTAAAATGAATTACACTGAATAAAATTCTACATTAAAATTCCCTTATTGGATCAAAAAAGTGATATATAAGCCTCTTAATAAACAAGTTGTTTTATTGTTGTTGCTAATTTACAGTATCAGAAAAATCAGCAACCTAACTGATTTGAAGCTCTCCTTTTCAGTACTTTTAGAACCCACCAACTCAATACTTCTTGACTCTAGGTCCTAATATATACGGCAAGATCAAAGAAGAATCGAACTCAACTGATGCCTTCAAGGACTGAATCTAGCTAGGAAGGCAAGTCACGGGAACAAAGGTCATCTAACACAGTATATGTGGCAGAGAACTACGTACAGCTGGCCACTGGTCTAGTACGTAATTGCTATAAGCATTTAAAAGATGGAAAATGCACAGTCCAAGATGGTGAGAAACAGCTTCACTGACGTTTCTGGATAGATGAGCTTAAGTTGGAGCTACAAAGATGACAGGGGCCAGGCCCGGTGGCTCACGCCTGTAATCCCAGCACTTTGGGAGGCTGAGGAGGGCAGATCACGAGGTCAGGCGATCCAGACCATCCTGGCTAACATGGTGAAACCCCATCTCTACTAAAAATACAAAAAAATGAGCTGGGCGTGGTGGCAGGTGCCTGTAGTCCCAGCTACTCGGGAGGCTGAGGCAGGAGAATGGCATGAACCTGGGAGGCAGAGCTTGCAGTGAGCCCAGAGTGCGCCACTGCACTCCAGCCTGGGCGACACAGCGAGACTCCATCTCCCAAAAAAAAGAAAAAACACACAAAAAAAAACGATGAAAGGATTCAGATGGCCAGCAGAGAATGGGGGAAGAGTATTCTAAAACAGTGGTTCTCAAAGTGTGGTCTGGGGACCGGGGGGTGTCCCTTGACCCTTTCAGGGGTCCACAAGGTCAAAACTGCTTTTATGATAACATGAAGACGTGATTTGCCCTTTAAAGCGTCATTATGGGGAGTTTTTCACAGGCTACACATACAAAATCAGAACAGTTTGCGTGCAGGGGCAGACAGCTACCTTCGATAGAGCCAGATGTTAAAGAGATTTGCAAAAACAGAGCCATGCCACTTTTCTCAGCAAATTAAAAAATTCTTTCCACATAAATGTTTTTTATGCTGATATGTGATGGGTGTTATTGTTATTATTAGCTGAACTATTTAAAAACTTTCAGCTTTAATTTCTAAGGAAAAATATCAGTATATATACATAACCCACTAAATAAAAGCTCTTTGGGGTGCTTGATAATTTTGAGGAGTATAAAGGAGTGATCCCCCTTCTGTGTAGGCACTCACTGCTGTTTGAAAGGAAATATAATGCTCAGATGTATATGTGCCAGGCATGGTTTGTAAGCAAATGTACATATTTTGGAAAGGTGTCTCCATAGTGCAGTGGCTCAACAGGGGGCGATTTGATCCTCCAGGAGACGTTAGGCAATGTCTGGAGGCATTTTGGTTGTCACACTTGGTGGGGGCCGTGGGCCACTGGCATCGAGGGGTAAGGCCAGGGACGCTGGTGAATGTCCTACAAAGTACAGGGCCATTGGGCAGCCCCGCAACAAAACATCTGGCCCCACAGTCAAGTATTCCGATTGGAACTCTTGGTCTAGAGCGGTGGAGGTCACAAAGGAGGTACCTGGGGTCTACCGACCTTGCAGCTTGTGATGTAGGACGGGAATGGGGGCTAGAGAAGGGAGCCACTTAAGGAAGAACCCCCCACTCTCTCATGCCCCAAGGGCAGCAAGCTCAGGACAGCTGCCTGCTAACAACCCCAAAGCCCGGGAGCTGCGGCTGCGGCTGCAGCGGTTGCAGGGGATGGATCCGCCCTGCGGCACCTCTTGCCCATGCCCCTGGGCTCTAAGGAAAGACCATGGGGAGGCGCTGGGAAGAGTGAGTCAAGATGTGGCAATTAAAAGCAAATGATTCCATTTGCTCCATAATCATTACATATGAATTTCAAAAAGATTTTTAAAGTATTATTTCTCTTGGTCTTCTCTGGGTTTCACTGAAGTTCAGCTTAGGGTTATATGGAAAAAGTTGGGAAAAGACTGATGGAAGCGAAGGCATGGGAGATTCTAGCGAAAGCCCCAAGCTCAGAAGTGAGCCTACGGGGTGTCAGGAGCCCTCCTTGGAGGGGTCATACCGAACAAAAGGACTGTCCTTGTCTTCCTCCCACTAACAGGTGAAAACTTGCTACAGAGACTGTGAAAAGAAGGAGTATTTCTTGCAAAGATATTTTTCATAAAAATGCTATTTGTTAACATTTAATGGGTGTATTATTAGATAAATATTTTTTAAATTTCAGTTTTAATTTCTAAAAAAATTACTCCTCCGCCTAACGCCTATGCGACCCGAGGCGACTGTCAGTCTCCCTAGGTCTAGACCATCAGGGAGTGGTGGCACTGGAATGTAAAGGGAGAGATTATAACAGGAAAAAAGTTGTTACTAAAGGTAGAAGGTGGCAAAGCTAGCTAACGAGTTGGAGAGAGGATTGTTCTTTCTCTTCAGCAACAGATATTATGTAAGAGTTGCTGTAGAGACTTTCAAACAAAACTCAGCTGAAGCAGGTGTAAAATACATGACAATACTCAAACAACCTTTAATGTGTTTAAAACAAATCAGTTTACAAAAAGCACGAACACTTTTAAAAATGTAACATTGGACACAGTACACAAACTTAAAAGACACAACACCCACCTATGGTCTGATCTTACAAAATGGATTTGAGGAATCTCAGAGCAATTTATTAACATTCTAAATAATCAGAAAATATGCCTAGTTATGTTTCCACGGATTTGAATGTTACACTGAGAAGAGAGGCTCAAAAGTGAGTCTCCTTTGTTAATCTCCACAGAATTTTCCAACTTCAGGTGACCCATGAGCCCATTTGTTGCCTCGTTCCTTAGACTTCCTATGAAATAAATCAGCAATAAGGAGTGGGAAGAAACTTTTATTTCCAGGACACATGTACATAAGCAACAAGTCAAAATGAACCATTCTATCTGAAAGAGAAGAAATATGTACCAACACATGTCATTCAAGGAGAAGTTTCTAGAATAAGGCAAAAGTTACAGGGCAGCAGTTATGACCTTTAACAGAATTTTGCTACACTGAAAGATACAGCCTGCCATACTTGCAGGGAAAATGTCTTTCAAGAAGGATAGCACCCGATCTGTCCCACACATTTAAAAAGAGCCTAATCTGAAACTCATCCAATCATTTTAGGGATGAGAAAACAGGGTCACACAAGTTAGGTGACATCATTTATGGCAAAGCAAGAATCGGCAGGTTTATTTTCTAACCCCCAGGCTGAAATATTTTCCACTCTACCACTCTATCCTATACTCCAGGACTTTATCTTTCTTACTGAAAAACCCAAACCATCAAATATCCCCTTGTTCTACCCAAGAATTGTTCTGCAACATATGCCACCTGCTTTCTTGCTTTCTACGAGGCTGAAGAATAGCCAGGCAGGATTTTATTATACGGACCTGCCATATACTTCAAGTAGTGTGTTATGTCAACCAGAGGCCAGGTTCTTGAATGCTTTCTCTGTTGGGATTATTTCCATGTCGTCTGGCTGCTCTGCCCTGGGCAGGTCCCTGCTTTGCACATCTCTTAAGGCTGTGAAGCCCCAAGTAGGGTAACCATCCCATCAGAAGGTGAGTTCACTGGGTAATGGGAGCAACTGCTCATTGTGAAGGTGACATGACGTTAAAAGGCTTGAAAGGGGCTGGGCGTGGTGACTCACGTCTGTAATCCCAGCACTTCGAGATGCTGAGGTGGGCGGATCACCTGAGGTCACGAATTTGAGACTAGCCTGGCCAACATGGTAAAACCCCGTTTCTACTAAAAATACACACACACACACACACACACACACACACACACACACACACAAATTAGCTGGGCATGGTGGCAGGAGCCTGTAATCCCAGCTACTTGGGAGGCTGAGGCAGGAGGATCACCTGAACCCGGGAGGTGGAGGCTGCAGTGAGCCGAGATCACGCCATTGCACTCCAGCATGGGAACAAGAGCAAAACTCTGTCTCAAAAATAGAATAAAATAAAATAAAATAAAAGGGCTTGAAAGCAGCATGGGAATGTCAAGCCTATTTAAACCGTTCAGGTTAAAATATTTAAGTTAAGAGTAATACTGAAAGAGAGGAGAGGGAAAAAGTGTGCAATAATGGTTTAATTCACCTGCATGAATCAATCATATTTGGTAAGTGGGTGGAACTAGAAGTGAAGCAGTCAGCTGAAGACTGAGGGGAAAAAAAACAATAATAAAAAAGTTAAGGGTTAACTCAAAGGTCAAATGAACAGAAGTGTCCCAGTTTGTATTCCTGAAAAACAATTTACACAGTGATCTGCCAAGTGTCAAGCTTAATATGCCTCTGGTATCCTTATGAGGAAGCAGTGAAGGGCCCAACATTTCAGTATTTTTCAGTGGTAATTTCAAGCTCTGTAGTTCCAGCTCTTAAGACAGTAGCACTAGAAAAAATACAAAAAGACAAGTGGGGCATCATACTCAGGCACTGCAGGCTACACCGCAGGTCTTACATGGCTGGCAAACTGCTTTCAAAACACACATTTCACATAGCAGTGGTTTTGGTATCTTTGAGTTACTGACAGACTTTTCAGGTTTAAACTTAACATTATTCATCCTTACAGCCAGGATCTTCCCACTAAAAATAGGAATAAATGAAATATACATATTGATGCTCCTTTGTATAAGGAATATCCCTAAAGTAAGAGGATATAGGTACGTTAGCAAGAAAGTTCTGGGGAGAAGAAATCTTAGTAGTTTTAATGAAAGATCAAAAGACCAAAAAAAAAAAAAAAAAGGCATATAGCATACACCTCCATAAAGTGCCTACGTTTCGTCTTCATCTAAATGAATTTAGTCAAAAGGGTGACAGGGAAGAAATAAGCCTTAAGTCAAATCCAAGCATGGCATAGTAAACCTTGGTTGTCTGCTATAAAGACAGGGAGGGACAGACTGGCACAAATGATCCTAACTATTGACATTTAAGGAACCTTTTGGATTTCTGCTTTTTGCTTTGGGGAGGGCAACAGATTTGCTGGAATAAACCACCTGCCGAAGAGGAGGGAGGTTCAGAATACACCAAATGATAGAAAAGAGAGAACGCAGAGCTAAAAAAAAGTCCACTGCAGATCATCGCCAGTTCACTGTGCTTCCCAGACAGAACTGAACTCATTCTAATTTGGCTTACAGGAGGAAGTCTGACACTGGCAAATAAATGTCGTTTGTGATAAGACTGGGACCTCAATGATCCAGCTCTGGAGAAATGACACTCTATTAAGCCAATTATCTGCTACCCATGGATTCAAAGGCGGAGCTCCTGAACCCTTGCCCCAGGTGCTCCAGTTCAACAGTAAGTCACAAGGAAGAAAAGGCAAAGGAAAGTGGTGACTCTGCAAATCCTCTGAAGGCACTTCACGGTGTGAAGGAACAGTATCCACCTTGTTCAAGTAGATGCAGTCCTCACTTGGCATTCCAGCTGTTCCTCAAGGAGGCCAAAGCCAAGAAGCAAAGAAATTCACAAGTGGCCAATGCACGCACGCGCACCCACGCAGGCGCGCGCACACACACACAGAATGTGAACAACAATAACATATCAAAATTAGGTAAATTTTTCAAATACCAATATTACGGGGGAAAGAGGCCAAGGAATCATCAACAGAAATAGGGAGCTAGCCCAGGATGTCAGCAGCAGAGATAGTATGAAGGAAAACAAAGGTGATGGAAGAAAAAGAACCAACCACTGAGTCGCCTGGCAGCTTGCAAACAAGTGGCGGTGGGAGGGGGATGACCCTAAAGCTAAAAGCAACATAGTAACACCCACCATAGACCCCATAACACCAACAGGAGGGCTGCTGGGTTTGAGGTGTGGGAAATGAACTTAAAAATACCAGTTCCAGGCTGGGCACAGTGGTTCAGGCCTATAACTCCAGCACTTTGGGAGGCTGAGGCGGGCGGGTCACGAGGTCAGGAGTTCAAGACCAGCCTGACCAACATGGTGAAACCCCATCTCTAATAAAAATACAAAATTAGCAGGGCATGGTGGCAGACACCAGTAATCCCAGCTACTCAGGAGGCTGAGGCAGGAGAATCGCTTGAACTCAGGAGGCAGAAGTTGCAGTGAGCCGAGATCGAGCCACTGCACTCTAGCCTGGGTGGCAGAGTGAGACTCCATTAAAAAAAAAAAAAAATTAGCTGCATGTGGTGGCACATGCCTGTGGTCTCAGCTACTTGGGAGGCTGAGGTAAGAGGATCACTTGAGCCTGGGAGGCGAGGGGTAGCAGTGAGCAGAGATTGAGCCACTGCACTCCAGCCTGGGTGACAAAGTGAGACCCCGTCTCAAAAGCAAACAAACAAAATACCCCCCAAAAGACCCACAAACCAACTCCATAGGCAAGCACAATTTTCATAAAATCATTAATAGTTTTCCAAAGCAAAACAGTAAATACCTAAACAACTAAAATTGAGGGTTATGAAAGACACCACAAAAAAAAAAAAACAACCTCACAGAGAGAAGCATTTAGAAGATTCTAGGCTTTATCACTCCCAGTTTTTCTACCTTAAGTTAAAAGCTGTGTATGAAATACAAAGTCAATATGTGATGACAGTTACCTCTGATTCTACTGTGTCTTGTCCTTCTTTTGAACTTTTTCCACTCTTCCCTGCTTTTGGTGATTCCTGGTAAACATCAAGCAAAGGCAATTAGTCTTCTCACTTTTTAGACAGGTAAACATCAGATAAGCCAAATGCAATCTTAAAATTGATTTACACAACTTAACTAGAGCTTCTGATATTTTTAATTCATCCCATCAGAAAATTCTATATCACACTGTTTAGGATTCCAACAGTGCAATGCCCCCTACCCCCCATTCAGATTCCTTTCGTTTTATCTGCATTTGAGGTTGAAAACTTCAAGCAGAAAACAGATATATCCAATTTTACACAGTGCTTCTGGCATTTTGAGATCCATACCACATCTCTTTCTTCCTTCCCACCCTAAACCCTATGAGTGAGGATTTCTGGGATGATAATGAAACGCTACAGAGCTCCACCTGAAGCAGAAACATACCCGCCCCCCTCGAATGCAAACGCAGCACCCTTGCTCGCAGCCCTCACCGCCGCCGCCACCCAGGATAATAATAGTGTTTGAGAGCCTCAGAGCGTCCCTCCGGGGCGGCACAGAATTCCTTACCAGCTTTCAGCGGGGTCCCTTCCCGCTCCCTTTCCCCCGTCCAGGGGTTCCTCCCCAGGAGTCTACAGCCCCCACCCCTGAAGCTCCTTTCCGGGAGACTGCGAGGCTGCGAAACCCCTTGGCGGCCGCACCTGCCCGCCCAGGCCCATGGCGCGCTGTCGGGGACAGGCGCCCTTCCGACCCTCTCCCCGGGCCGCGCCCTCCCTCCACGCTCAACCCCAGCCCGTCACGAAGGTCCCCGCGGCTCCGGCGCGATCCCTGGGCTCCCCGCCCCCACCAGGCTTGAGGGCGAGAGAAGCCAGGGGATGCCTGGCCCCGCCACCCTCGGGGACCGGGAGCCCGCGGTGTCGGGCGGGGAGGCTAAGCCCGGGCCCGGGCGCAGGACCCCGGTGCCGTCGCGCCCTTCCGCGGCAGTCCCTCCCCGCTACCTCCGTCCCGCGGCCGGGCCCGGACTCACTTTCTCCTTCTTGTTTTTATTCGGCATGGCTGGAGCGGGCCACCTCCGCCGCCGCCGCCCCTGCCGCCGCCTGCCCCGCAGCAGCAGCGCCCCACCCCGGCC
>NW_016810565.1:3402837-3412295 GCF_001698545.2 Rhinopithecus bieti
CTCGACCGGCTCCTCCCCTCGGCCAACCCCTCCCCTCGGCCAACCCCTCCCCTCGACCAGCCCCTCCCCTCGATCCGCTCCTCCTCTTGACCAGCCCATCCCCTCACCAGCTCCACCTTCCGTAGATCCTCCCTCGAGGTCCCGCCCATCCGACAGGCCCGCCCCTCCCTAGTTGGTCCCGCCCTCCGCAGTTTCTCTCGTAAGGTCCCGCCTACCCGACAGCCCCGCCCTTTCCTGGTTGGTCCCGCCCTCCGCAGCTCTTCCGGCGAGGTCCCACCCACCCGACAGCCCCGCCGCTCCCCGTTGGCCCCGCCCTCCGCAGCTCCTTCCGCGAGGTTACGCCCACTCGTGCAGCCCCCTCTCCTCCGGCCTCGGCCCCGCCCACCGAGGCCAGGCCTCGAAGACTTGGTGGCCGCTGCGCCAATAGGATTTTGTTTTTATTGTTTAATTTGACTGGATCGTAAATGGTGAGGAAACCTCTGCATGATGACTGGGAGTCACCTGATTTCTGTCACCTCGTTAATAGCTGTGAGGAGAGGGTGTCCCAGGGAAAAACGTTAACTTTTTAATACAGTACTTCCGCAGTCCACCTCGTGCCCAGAACTATTGGAGACGCTAATGATAGGCGTCCCGGATTGCGGAAATGCATTAGGTAGTAAGACTCTAGGAGTGTACGGATTTCACGTGCGATAGGCATTGGTGCTTCACCTGTGATGATGAAGGAGCTGCATCTTAACTGGCAGCTTAAAAATCATCGCGTTCTCTTTGTCCCTGGGGTTTTGTTCTTGGAAGTTGCCAGGCAGAGCATTTTCGATTATTCTGAACAGTTCTGCAATGGGAAAGCTGAAAGACAGGGGATAAGACAAAAAAGATCTAAAGTGAGGAATGTTGTGGGAGGTCCAGAAAGTAAGTTGTGTTTGCGGGTGTCTGAATGTCTGTGGGCTCTTAGGTAAGCAGGACAGCCTCAAACAGCTATTTGTGCGGAATAAATGGCTTTTTTATTAATAATTTAGGTGGGTTAATGGTGTCTCCAAAACAATTTTGAGGATGGAGCGATGCCCCTAGTTAATTTAATAACATTTTAAAAATAAAATATATGCTTTCAATTTAATAAGCCCAAGATATATCCATATCAAAAAGGAGTAGCTCTGAAACTATTGGTTTATGGCCATGAACTCTTAGGGAGGATTAGAGGCTTCTCTGAGACAAGCCTATGCCACCAAAATACTTGGATCATAGCTCCTGATCCGGTGTTGCATACAATTCATTCATTCGACCCACATTTGTTGGATAACTATTATGTGCAAAGCATGATGCCAGAAATTTCATGATGAACAAGGCACTACCCTTGTCCTCAAGCAATTCACATGCTTGCATGGAAACAGAAGAAAACCAGCAGTCAGAAGGACATGACATGTGACAAGTCTGCAGGACTGGGATGAGGGGGGTCAGGCTTGGAAGCATGACAGAGCACTGCACAGGACGTTTTGTTATGGCCAGAGATGAGACTGAAGGAACGACGACGCTGAATTAAGACTGGTAGACCTTGCCAAGATATTGTACTTCTTTTTGAATGCATTTCAGGGTCACTGACAGATACTGACGTGGGGAGTGAGGTACTCACATTTGCATTTTAGAAGACATCGGTGGTAGGAGTGTGGAGAAGGAGGTGAGGGTGGGAGTAAAAGCAGGAGGCAGAAAGAGCAATCAGCATCCAGCTATGGTTCAGGTATGTGCCGGGGAAGCATCTCCACAGCAACGGGGAAGGATCGCCGACGCGACAGAGAGCCAGAATGGAGGATAAAAGGCAAATGCTCATGCTTGTAGTTTGGGCAGCACAGTGAATGATGAGGAAGGGATGCAAGTGGAGGGCACGTTTGCAAGGGAACAAGACTGCAGTTTGGGACACATCGCTGTGTCTGCAAAATGTAGGTAGAGGTGTCCAAGATGGCAACTGGAAATATAGCATAGAGGACTAGTTGCATGTCAGGTTAGGGGTTTCTCAGGTCAGTTTAGAGTTTGAGGGAAAGCACAGGGACAAGGTACCGGCAAAGCTGCCTAGTTACCATCCAGTGACCTTGAAACCATAGCAACCAGAGAAATCTGACTCAACACCATTACCTGTACACCTGCATGTGTACCTTGCCGGCCACTGGACTGGCTTCCTCTGCCCACATTAGGGAAGACCATCTTTAATGACAGTTACCAACTGCTCTAGAAGACACTGGGTTTCATGCAGTGTCCTGAGTGCTGTGGTATTTACAGGAACGCTAAAGATAGATATAGCTCCTGCTTCCAAAAGAAGGGATTCAGGACAGGCTATTGAGATGGGATGTAAAGCCATCATGTGGCTGTGCATGTGTGTGCACACGCACTTGGGTGTGTTCTTGTGTGTGTGGCTGAGGGTTACCTATTCCAGGATGGCCCCACATTCCATGTTCATGAAGGCACTGCTCACATTCACACAAAACTCCTTTTCTTCCAACCCCTGCTCTTCTGGGACACTTTTTTGAGATGGTCCCTGATATAGTTGGGATATTTATCCCCACCCAGATCCCATGTTGAAATGTAATCCCTGATGTGGGAGGTGGGACTGCTGGGAGGTGTTTGGATCACGGAGGCAGATGCCTCATGAACGGCTTGGGCCATCCCTTTGGTGATAAGTGAGCTCTCGCTTGGAGTTCACATGAAATCTAGTTGTTGAAAAGTATGTGGCACCTCCCCCCACCTTGAGCCTGCTTTCACCATGTGAAGTGCCTGCTCCCCCTTTGCCTTCCACCTTGAGTGAAAGCTCCCTGAGGCTTCACCAGAAGCCGAGCAGATGCCAGCACCATGCTTCCTGTGCAGCTTGCAGAACCATGAGCCAATTAAACCTCTTTTCTTTATAAATTACCCAATCTCAGGTATTTGTGTATAGTGATGCAAGAATGGACTAATACAGTCTCTAAAAACCCAAACATACTTTTTCCATGTCTGTCTTCCCTGTACGTTGGATTGCTTTATTTGTGCCCCTGAGGTCTCTGGAGGATCAGAGAGGTTTCCACAGGACTGAGGTCTTTGGCCTCACTGCAGCCACCAGCCACAGCCCTACACTGTTCACTGCTTCGCTCTGGATAACATAAGTGGTACATATGAGCAGGGCAGAGAGAAGGTGGCCCTTGACTCAGAATCAGCCCTGCACCCTTCCCTGCGTCTGCCCTCAGAAACCCTTCCTGTGTCTTCTCTATGAAGATGCCTGCAGCACAGCTGGCCCTGCCTGCTCCTCTGAGGCTGGTGTGGATCTGCCCTGCTTGCCAGGCGACAACTTTGGTCACCCTGCCCAGAAAGCCTTCTCTCTTGGCTCTCACAGACTCCGGCCTATGGGCTTAGGTTCTTGATGTCCTTCCTAGGCCTTCTGGGCATCCAGGCAGTCTTGCATACTTGGATTTTCAGCTGAGTTTCCTAGGGGCAATGATCATGTCTCAGGCATTCTGTGTTACTCAGTGCCTAGCGTTTAAAGAAACTAATTCTAGCTGGGTGTGGTGGCTGACACCTATAATCCCAGCACTTTGGGAGGCCAAGGTGGGAGGATTCCTTGAGCCCAGAAGTTCAAGAGCAGCCCGGGCGTTGTGGCACGCATCTGTGGTCCCAGCCACTCAGGAAGCTGAGGCAGGAGGATTGCTTGAGCCATCACTGCAGATAGAGGCTGCAGTGAGCCATGATCATGCCGCTGAACTCCAGCCTGGGTGACAGAGCAAGACACTATTGCATCTCAGACTTGTTTCTGACTTTATGCCACTTTTCTTTAACTGCTGTCTTTCTCCAGCTTTGTGGTGTGCTTATGGGCCCTCCTCTGTCTGTGTCACTAGCTCCCCAGCCCCTCCTCCTCACCTCTCCTGGACCAGGGCTACCTGGATTGGGTAGTGACTTCCTTTCGGGCATCCCTGAGGCCTACCCAAAAACTGGATATTCATCACATCTGCTCCTCCCAACTTTCCTCACTTCCTTTCCACGAAAATGTCATGAAACACATATTTCATACTGAATTTGTATCTATTTATTCATGCATCAGACTCCTTCCTACAAATTTGTCTGCAGAGTTGGAGTACAGAGTATGTTAAGTCAGATTACATTTGAATTAATTATCCACATATCGAGTGCGGATCACACTCTGGGCATGTATCAAGCACTCAGTAAGTTTAACAAGTGGACCACGATTTGAAGTGAGGTGCCATTTGGTTCTGAGGAGTCCAAGAAGATACCCGAAAGTTAGTACTTTCAGGCACAAGGGCACCCAGAGAGCTTATTAGACTAAGCCAAGCATCTTGTTTGGCCCCTGTAGAGCTTTGAAAACATGCCGCGAGCCAGTTAGTCCCCAACAGATGGGACTAAATGCTGCAGGTGCCTGGAGTACTTCCCCAATGAGATCCAAAAGGTAGAAAGAAATCTGTGAAAGTTTCAAAAACTGAAAATTTCATAGATTATTCTAAAACTGTGGAAGTTCAAAATAATTCTAAAAATATCTTAATACAATTTTGTATCCAAGTATTGAAGAAAAATGGAAAACAACACAAAATAATTCATTTTCATATACATGGAGTGAAATACAATCCCTTTCTTGTTTCCTCCCAAATCCCCAAGTCCAGTGGAGGAGATAAGACGGGACAGAAATAACTTAACCCAAGGTGGCGGGAGAAGCACACCATAAGAGCATTAGTGAGCAGGATTGGGGGCTTTCAGAGAGAGGAGACGTATTCAACAGAGCAGCAGAGAGCTTGCTGGAAGGGAGGGTGTGGATAATCAGCGTGTTCACCTGCTGACTTTCAGTTCTGGTCCTAAGTTTGGGTGATGGTTTTAACAGGCTGGAACAGATGACCCAGTCAGAGGATTTAATTGGAAATAAATGAATCAAAGGTCCATGCATAGAGGCATGCAAGGGCCATGCCAGGGACGAGGGAGTGGGAAGCAGACAGGGGCAGTGGCTGTGGGAGCTGTCCTTGTTTCCAGGCCTCACTGGGCAGAGGGAGGCAGAGGTCATGCCAGAACCTGGTGTAGCCAACTCATTGTCATAGTCCCCATCGGTGTGCAGGGATGGAGGCCAGGACAGGTGAAGACACACCCCACCCTCTCACTTCTCCCCTCCTCTCTCTCACCAGTGGCTCCCATTTTGCTGACCCACTTGAGCCAGAGAGCCAGGAAGCCCAGTGAGGCATCCCTTGATGTCCTGCTCTAGGGAGGAGAAGGGTGGGGAGTGGCTGTCAAGGGGGCCTTAGGTGGAGAATAACTTGGTGTCATGGCCGAATGGGAGATCTGGAATTAGAAGACTTGGGTTTGTGCAGACTCTGTGTGCGTCTCAAAACCTTTAACCTAATGGTTCTGAAACATGAGTGATTCTGCCCCCCAGGGGACATTGGTGATGTCGGGAGACATTTTTGATTGTCACAACTGGGTGGGTGGGGAGGGCTACCAGCATCTAGTGGGTAGAAACCAGGGATGCCGCTATACATCCAACAATGCACAGGACAGCCACACACAACAGAATCCTCTGGCCCAAAAGACAATAGTGCCGAGGTGGAGAACCCCTGATCTAAACTCACGAGAAGCAGATGTGACACAACATGCCCTGCCCTCTCTGCTGGTTACCAAGAGCATCACAGAAGACAGTGGATATGAAAGCCAGAACTGTGCCACAGACTTCATTTAAGGAGAATTTCTTGGTCTGGATGGAACTCCACAGTTTGCTGAATGCACTTCACTGCCTACCCCCCACCCCCTGCCATTGTCATCTTTCCTGCCTTTCATGTGGAGAAAGAGAAAACCTCCACTGCATCTTCAAAAGAGAGCAGCCCCCTGCTCCAGTGAACAGGATTCTCTTCCAGGTCACCACTCCATCCCGGGAGATCTGAAGAGATTGCCTTTCTCTTCCAGGTCACCACTCCATCCCGGGAGACCTGAAGAGATTGCCCTTTCTGCATGAACTGGCATCCAAGTTATAACAGAGAACTAATGAAACTGCCTTTAATTTTGTAGAATTATGACAAAATACATACAGCATAAAATTTACCATCTTAACATTTTTAAGTGTATAGTTCTAAGACATTAAGTACATTCACATTGTTGTGCAAACATCACCACCATCCACTTACAGAACTTTCATCTTCCCAAACTGATATCTGTTCTAACCAAACCACTCCTCATTGCCCCTCTCCAGCCCCTGGCAACCACCATTCTACTTTCTGTCTCAATGACTGACTACTCCAGGTGCCTCAAATGTGGAATTATGCAGTATTTGTCATTTTGCGATTGACCTATTTCACTTAGCATAATATCCTCAAGTTTCATCCAGATTGTAGTATGTGTCAGAATTTCCTTCCTTTTTAAGGCTGATATTCCATTGTATGAATATTCATGTATTGTATTCTTTATTCATTCATCTGTAGGTGGACACTTTGGATGCTTCCACCTCTTGGCTATTGTGAACAATGCTGCTATTGTAGCAGGACGAGTCACAGACAAAACTCATCAGACACCGGATTAAAGAAGGAAGAGGTTTATTTGACTGGGAGCTTCGGCAGACTTGTGTCTTAAGAGCCAAGCTCCCTGAGAAAGAAATTCCTGGCCCTTTTAAGGGCTTACGACTCTACGGGGTCCACGTGAAAGGGTCATGATAGATTGAGCAAGCATGGGGAATGTGACTGGGGGCCACATGCATCAGTTAACAGAACCAAAAGTTTTACAGTGATTTCTCATAAAATGTCTGTAATTTACAGATAACACAAGTAGTTTTGGTCATGGGTTAATATTATTATTATTATTTTAACCACCAGGGCCAGGTGATAGTGCCCAGGTCATCCTGCTATTTATCTTATTTCTGTTTCTTTCCAACTTTTCGCCTTCTCCTTTTTCTCCTGTCTTATAAACTAGGGAAACAGGGAGGGGGTGGTGGAGAAGAAGGGAAGGTCAGCAGGAGAAGCAGTGGTCTCACTCCATGCTAGTAATATGGGTGTGCAAATACCTCTTCGAGATCCTGCTTTCAATTCTTTTGCATATATACCCTGGATTAGTTCATTCTCACACTGCTACAAATAACTACCGGAGACTGGGTAATTTATAAAGAAAATAGATTTAATTGACTCACAGTTCTGCAGGCTGTACAGAAGGCATGGCTGGGGGGCCTCATGAAACTTATAATCATGGCAGAAGGGTGAAGGGGAAGCAAGCATGTCTTCATATGGTGGCAAGAGCGAGAGAGAGAAGGGGGAGGTGCTACACAGTTTTAAACAACCAGATCTCGTGAGAACTCACTATCACAAGAACAACAAGGGGGAAATACAACCCCATGATTCAGTCACCTCCCACCAGGCCCATCCTCCAACATGTGGGGATTACAATTTTACATGAGATTTGGGTAGGGACATAAAGCCAAACCGTATTATACCTAGAAGTGGAATTCCTGGATCATACGGTAATTCTATTTTAAATTTTTTGAGGAGCCTCCATACTATTTTCTATAGAGCTTGCACCATTTTATATTGCTACCAATCACATACAAGGTTGAAGGGGTGGCCTGCCCCTCCACACCTGTGGGTATATCTCGTCAGGTGGGATGAGAGACTGAGAAAAGAAATAAGACACAGAGACAAAGTATAGAGAAACAACAGCGGGCCCAGGAGACCGGTGCTCAGCATACCAAGAACCTGAACCAGCACCGGTCTCTGAGTTCCCTCAGTTTTTATTGATGATTATTTCACTATCTCAGCAAGAGGAATGCCGCAGAAGAGCAGGGTAATAGTGGGGAGAAGGCGGCAAGAAAACATGTGAGCAAAAGAATCTGTGTCATAATTAAGTTCAAGGGGAGGTACTATGCCTGGATGTGCACGTAGGCCAGATTTATGTTTTTCTCCGCCCAAACATCTCAGTGGAGTAAAGAATAACAAAGCAGCATTGCTGCCAACATGTCTCGCCTCCCACCATAAGGCAGTTTTTCTCCTATCTCAGAACTGAACAAATGTACAATCGGGTTTTATACTAAGACATTTAGTTCCCAAGGGCAGGCAGGAGACAGTGACCTTCCTCTATCTCAACTGCAAGAGGCCTTCCTCTTTCACTAACCCACCTCGGCACAGACCCTTTATGGGTGTTGGGCTGGGGGACGGTCAGGTCTTTCTCATCCCACGAAGTCATATTTCAGACTATCACATGGGGAGAAACCTTGGACAATATCCGGCTTTCCAAGGCAGAGGTCCCTGCGGTTTTTCACAGTACATTGTGCCCCTGGTTTATTGAGACTAGAGAATGGCGATGACTTTTACCAAGCATACTGCTTGTAAACATTTTGTTAACAAGGCACGTCCTGCACAGCCCTAGATCCCGTAAACCTTGATTCCATACAACACATGTTTCTGTGAGCACAGGGTTGGGGCAAAATAGCTGGGGCAAAGTTACAAATTAACAGCATCTCAGCAAAGCAGTTTTTCAAAGTACAGGTCAAAACGGGATTTCTTATGTCTTCCCTTTCTGCATAGACACAGTAACAGTCTGATCTTTCTTTCTTTTCCCTACACAAGGTTCCACTTTCTCCACATCCTCACCAACACTTGTTATGTTTTGTTTTTTTAATAGTAGCCATCCTAATAGATGTGAGATGATATCTCATGATGGTTTTGATTTGTATTTCCATAATGATTCGTGATGTTGAGCATCTTTTCGTATGCTTTTTGGCCACTTTTACATCCTCTTTGGAGGAATGTCTATTCACGTCCTTTGCCTATTTTTAAATTGGGTTATTCGTTTTTTCTTCCTTCTGTTGTTGTATTGTAGTACTTCTTTATATATTCTGGATATTAATCCCTTATCAGATACATGATCTACAAATATTTTCTCTCCTATAGGTTGCCTTTCACTCTGTTAATTATGTCCTTTGATTCACAGAAATTTTAAATTTTGATGTCGTCCAATTTATCTATTTTTACTTTTGTTACCTGTGCTTTTGGTGTCAAATCCAAGAAATCATTGCCAAATCCAGTGTCATGAGGTTTTTCCCCTATGTTTTCTTCTAAGCGTTTCGCAGTTTTACTCCCCATATTTAGGTCTTCGGTTTATTTTGAGTTGATTTTTGTGTATGGTATAGGGTAAGGGTCCAACTTCATTCTTTTGCATCGCATATCCAATTTTCACAGCACCATTTGTTGAAGAGACTGTCCTTTCCCCATTGATTGGTCTTGGCACCTTTTTCAAAAATAATTTGACATTTTACTTCTGGGCTCTCTATTCTATTACACTGGTCTATATATCTGTCTTTATCCCAGCACCACACTGTTTTGCTTTCTGTAGCATGTTTTGAAATCAGGAAATCAGGAAGTGTGAGTATTCCAACTTTGGTCTTCTTTTCCAAGACTGTTGTGACTATTCAGCATTCCTTTAGATTCCATATGAGTTTTTTTTTTTTTTTTTTTTTTTTTTTTTTTTTTTTTTTTTTT
>NW_016810565.1:3412958-3446214 GCF_001698545.2 Rhinopithecus bieti
CACCATGTTAGCCAGGATGGTCTCGATCTCCTGACCTCGTGATCCACCCGTCTCGGCTTCCCAAAGTGCTGGGATTACAGGCTTGAGCCACTGCGCCCGGCCATATGAGTTTTAAGGTGGAGTTTTCCTCTGCAAAAACTGCCATTAGGATTTTGGTATGAACTGCATTAATTAGGTCGCATTGGGTAGCATGAACACCTTAACTATTAAGTCTTCCAAATTCATGAGCACAGGATGTATTTCCGTTTAGTTGTCTTTCATTTTTTTCAGCAACATTTTGTAGTTTCCAGTGTACAAGTCTTTTGCCTCTTTGGTTAAGTTTATTCTTTTTATGCTGTTGTAAATGGAATTGTTTTCTTAATTTCCCTTTTGGATTCTTCATTTTTAGTGTAAGAAACACAACTGATTTTATGGGTTGATTTGGTATCCTGCAACTTTGCTGAACTCATTGATTAGTTCTAACAGGATCTGTTTATGTATTTGTGTGTGTGTATCCGTCTGTGTGTGTAATCTTATCATCTGCAAATGGAAACAATTTTACTTCTTCCTTTCCAATTTGGATGCCTTCATTTCTTTTTCTTGTTTAATTGTTCTGTGTAGGACTTCCAGTGCTATGTTGAATAAAACTGGCAAAATGAGCATTTTTGCCTCATTTCTAATCTTAGAGGAAAAACTTTGTCTTTCACCATTGAGTATGATGTTAGTTGTCTGTTTATGTACAACCCTCATTATACTGAGGTGGTTTCCTTCTAATCCTAGTTTATTGAGTGTTTTTGTCATGAAAGTATGTTGAATTTTAGCAACTGCCTTTTATCTGTCAATTGAGATAATCAGGGTTGTTTTCCTTCATTCTGTTAATGTGATGTGTTACAGTGATTGATTTTTGTATGTTGAACCATTCTTGCATTCCAAGAATAAATCCCATTAGGTCAGGGGATATAATCCTTTTAATGTGCTGTTGAATTCTGTTTGCTAGTATTTTATTGAGGCTTGTTGCACTGATATTCATCAGATATACTGGTCTGTAGTTTTCTTTCCTTATAATGTCTTTGTCTGACTTTAGTATCATGCTAGCTTCATAGAATAAGCTAGGAAGAGTTCCCTCCTCTTCAGTTTTGTGGAAGAGTTTGAGGAGGGTTGGTGTAAATTCCTGAAATGTTTGGTAGAATTCACCAATGATGCCATCTAAGCCTGGGTTTTTCATTGTTGTGAGGCTTTTGATTACTGATTCAATGAGGCTGCCTTCTTAGAATGAATGTTATAAATGTCATGGCCAAACAGATTTCCTTTTAGAGGAATAGTTCTTTACTTTGGAAGGTGATGTACCTTTTGTAACTATGTGCTTTTCTCAGATTTTTAGAATATCTTTTTGGAATAATAAGCTTTGATGACTTTATTGCCCTAGTTTGTTGCTATTACTTCACTTCGTTGCCAGTTTGCTTTCTTTTTTTTTTTCTTTTTTTTTTTTTAGACAGAGTCTCTCTTTGTCGCCCAGGCTGGATTGCAGTGGCATGATCTCAGCTCACTATAGCCTCTGCCTACCGGGTTCAAGTGATTCTCCTGCCTCAGCCTCCTGAGTGACTGAAATTACAGGCGTGCACCATTACGCCTGGCTAATTTCTGTATTTTTAGTAGAGATGCGGTTTTGCCACGTTGGCCAGGCTGGTCTCAAACTCCTCGGCTCAAGCAATCCACCTGCCTCAGCCTCCCAAAGTGCTAGGATTACAGGCATGAACCCCGTGTTCGGTGCTGCTCTCTTCTTCAACAGAAAAAACCCAAGTAAACCCAGACATTAGTCTCTACCTTATGCAACTTGACACACAGTACTCTTGGCTCTTGTAGATATCAAATCCACACTTTAAGATGAAAATTTCCTACAGTTTCAGGTATGTAACAGCACGTGCTACAGGCTTGTAAATGAGTTCTAGCTCACAGTAAATTAACTTTTGACTAACAACAGATGGGTCCTTTGAATGGCGAGCGCTTAGGTAAGGGCATCCAGAGGCCCTGGATGGCGAGTGCTTAGGTAAGGGCATCCAGAGGCCCCGGATGGCGAGTGCTTAGGTAAGGGCGTCCAGAGGCCCTGGCAGCCTTGACTTCATGGGAAGGGCAGGGAATCAGCTGAGGGGGTCCTGCACGAATTCAGGTTCTGCCACTCGCTGCCTGTGCCATCTGCGCAGGATTGCAGGGCAGAGTTTCTGTGGTTTCCCAGAGCTGTGCCAGCCTGGACAAAGCAATATCAGAAAAAACTGCCAGACCCATTCCACCGATTGTAGCCCAGCGTACCTTCTAGCGTTCTCAGGGGTGTCCCTCATGTGAACTTGTAGAGTGAACAGAACACTGACTTTGAAGTTAGGGCTATCTGCCGCTTTCATTCATTCATCTAATTTATCCATTCATTTGTTACTGAGCTCTGGCAGCTGAGCCTTGTTCACTTAATCACCTTGGGGCTCCGCGTCCTCATCTATTCAATCGAGATAAAAGTGTCCCCCTCAAAGGGCTTTGTGAGATGAGGAATAGCGTATATAAAATTCCCAGCAGTGTCTGGTCAGGGTCTGCTTTAGGGGCCTGCGCCCTGTGCGGTTACGCAAGGCACTGTGCTCAGAAGGGCTCCACACTTCACTGTTCAGATATTACCATCCTGAATTTTTTTCTTTTTTTTTTTTTGAGACGGAGTCTCGCTCTGTCACCAGGCTGGAGTGCAGTGGCACGATCTCAGCTCACTGCAACCTTCACCTCCTGGGTTCAAGTGATTCTCCTGCCTCAGCCTTCTGAGTAACTGGGACTACAGATGCGTACCACCATGCCTACCTAATTTTTGTATTTTTAGTAGAGACGGGGTTTCACTACATTGGCCAGGCTAGTCTTGAACTCCTGACCTCAGGTGATCTGCCCGCCTCGGCCTCCCAAAGTGCTGGGATTACAGGCGTGAGCCACTGTGCCTGACCTTGAAATTCTTAAGATTTTTAAAACAAGTGGCCCTGCGTGCTCATTTTGCATTGCCCCCCCAGATTATGTAGCAGTTCTGTGTCTGGGCAGAAGCTGCACTGTGGTGGAGGGGGTCATTGATATAGCCCTCTCTGTACCATCTGGTAGTACCTGCCTGTCCTTTTCCACCTCTCCCCTCTGGACTCACTGAGTTCTGAGAAGTGTCTGGAAAGTCCACAGGGCCTGCTTCAGCCACTGTGGCCTACAGTGGTATGCCATGGCCTGTAGCTGCTCCCTGAGCCATAATGTGTGCACACCCCAGTGTCGGAGGCCAGGAGGGCCCTGGAGCCCGTCCCTCTCTCTGCTGGGCTCTGTTTCCCAGTTTCAGGGCAGGGCTGCCTCTCTGCCTTGGGTTCCTAGGGCCTCACAGAGATTTCAGGGAAGAAGTGTTTCTGATTGTTGCTTTCCTTGGGCTGTGGGTACGTGTCCACCAGAGCACATCTGAACCATGGTATGACAGCAGCGTGTACCAAAGCAGGGCCTCCTGCTCACATGCAAGATGGAGATGATCATCGTCAGGCCTCAGATTGTTGTAAGCCTTGAATGATATACGAAAATGCCTGGCATGTGGTTAGAAGGTACTCAGAGAACACTGTAACAAGATCAATAAAATTAGCTGCCGTTTCATCAATGATACTGTGTGTGTGCATGCCTGGATCAGCGACTTACATGGAAAACAAAATAAAAATATTAAAAGCTAGTTACATTTCAATCCAACAAAGCCATTCTATAAACATCGCACCAGTCTTTTCCTTTAAATGTGTATCAGAACTGATTTCTTTTTTTTTTGAGACGGAGTCTCGCTCTGTTGCCCAGGCTGGAGTGCAGTGGCCGGATCTCAGCTCACTGCAAGCTCCGCCTCCCGGGTTTATGCCATTCTCCTGCCTCAGCCTCCCGAGTAGCTGGGACTACAGGCACCCGCCACCTAGCCCGGCTAGTTTTTTGTATTTTTTAGTAGAGACGGGGTTTCACCATGTTAGCCAGGATGGTCTCGATCTCCTGACCTCGTGATCCGCCCGTCTCGGCCTCCCAAAGTGCTGGGATTACAGGCTTGAGCCACCGCGCCCGGCCGGAACTGATTTCCAATGTACAAAAGTTGCAAAATAAAATAGTATAGAGAATGCCACACACCTTTTACTCAGATTCACCTACTGACATTTCACCCTATTTGATCACTTTCTGTCTCTGTCTGCTTGTATCTGTCTGTCTGTCTATCTATCTACAATTTGTTTCTGAGCCATTTGAGAGTAGTTGCTTATATTATGGCCTTTTCTCCCTAAATACTTGAATTTGTATTTTGTAAGAAAAAGGCTCTTCTTTTACATAAGCGCATAAATGTGCATTGATACAAGACTTTAACTGATTGCCCATGTTCCAGTTTCATCAGTTGACCTAATACTAGGTTTTACAATATTTTCTTTTTTTTGCCCTCCAGTACAAGATCCAACCTAAGGCCAGGCATTGCATTAAATTTACATCTCTTTAGCGGCCTTCAATCTGAAACATTTCTACAGCCTTTCTTCGTCTTCTATGATATTGATATTTTAAAAGAGAACTCCCCCGCCCACCACCACTTTTGAATACAACATTGCTCATTTTTGTTGTCTAATTTTTTAAAATCAGCTCAAGGTGATGCATTCTTATGCCTTTCTCAGGGTAACTTTGGAGGCACACAATGCCCTCCTCAGCTTTTTAAATGGTGCCTCCAGATGCTGGCCCAAGTCAAAGTTACGAAGCAAGAGTTTGGATGAGCCTCATCTGTCTTGGTATGTTTCTTTCCTACCTAAGTGACCCTA
Organism: Rhinopithecus bieti; assembly: GCF_001698545.2. NCBI lineage: Eukaryota > Metazoa > Chordata > Mammalia > Primates > Cercopithecidae > Rhinopithecus > Rhinopithecus bieti. The sequence goes on from NW_016810565.1 coordinate 3,417,743, forward strand.
ATGCAACCCTGGTAGATAAGGAGAATTTGTAACCCATGCATCCTAATACAGAAATAGGACAGTTGAAAACGTGATTTCTGTCTCCATCCTTTGCCTCTTTCCTTCTAAGGAAACTCTGTCCTGAGCATGCACATAATATTGCTTAGGGTTCTTTGCTTCTAAGTAGCAAGAATCACTCTATCCCCACTTGAATAAAAAATGCAGACTTGTTGAAAGGGTGCCGGGAGTGAAAACAACCAGGCTTTGCAAAAGACAGAAGTGAGGGGGTCAGGATTTCCACAGGAGGGGTCCAGTGCGGTGTTCCAAGCCCACGGCTCTCTGAAGGACTTGACTCCAGTAGCTCCACCCTAGGTGTTCTGGCTTGGGATTCAGACTCCCTAGAGAGCTGGGGAAGAGAGGGGAATGGGAGCCATGTTTGACACCCCCCCGCTCCTGAATTACCACGGAATTAGGGAAGGACAGTTTCCTAAACGAAGAGGAGCAAGACAAACACAATAATCACAGATACCAGGCCCTGTACTTCACCACTCTCTCGGCCTTTGGGATCCGGGATACGCAGGCACTGGCACATCGTTTGCTCTGCTGCTCACGACTGTGGGGCATGTCCACCGTGAGGCTTGCCTTATTCTCAGGGACATTTGGTTCTATATCGTCCTGCAGCCATAGCTCATTGGCTCAGAGCTAGGAACCTGAATTTAAGAGGAGCCAATCTGTGGTCTGGGCAGCAATTTAGGATGGGTCCCGGTGTGAGAAGTTGTGTCAACCCATCACAACCAAGAAATTTGGAGAGAATGTGGCAGACAGCCAAAGGACCTAGACCAGAAGAATCCGGAAGTACCTGGGAGCTGGATAGGCCACATCAGCTACATTCAAGCCCAAGTTAGGAGGAGCAGAAGGTAAGAGGGAAGGTATGGAGATGAGAGGGTAGAGAAGCCAGTTGGAAGAGAGACTGGGAAACCCCCAGACATATTGGAAAGAGTTCTAATTGCAGAGGTTCCCAGAACTGTCTAAGCCTGACACCTGCTCTCTAGTCCCTGGGGTTTCCAGCCCAGCCCCTGTCCTCGGCTTCTCCTGAGATTCCCTCCTTCACACATCTTTACAATGATCTATCATTTTCTTGAGCTAGTCAGACTGAGTTTCCATTCCAGTCACTAAAAAGCCAAATGGTAGATTGCATGAAGGCCCCCAGTTCCTCTTTCCTGCCTGTGCCCACACCAGTTATCATGTGATTTTGCAGGGCCCTGTGCCTTTGGGCTCAGCTTTAGACTCGCATGGGCTAGTAGAATGAGGCAGAAGTGGTGGCATTTCAGTTCCAAGCCTAAGCTTTGAGAGGCCTTGAGGGTTCTGTCTGCCTCTTATATTTCTGCCATTGCCCTGGGGACATCACGCCCAGGCCTGCTCCTGGTCTTTGGAGCAGGGCCAGTCCCACCAAACCTCATTAGCCACCCCCAGGCAGCTGCACATGTGCAAGTGGTCACAGCTGAGCTAGCCTGGGGGGTCTGCTGGCCATCAGGTAACCCTAAAGTAACCCAGACATCTATAAGATTAAAAGATGTTTCTTTGAAGTTATTGAGTTCTGGGTTGTTTTTGTTACACAGTGTATTTGGCAATAGCTGTATGATACAAGATCTAACCAAACTACGAAAGTAAAGATAATAGCCTACAAAGTCTGTCATTTCTCCTACTATTCATTTATCATTTATTGCCTCCTACTGTGTGTTTTGGAGCTAGAATTATAGCAGTGAAAAAACAAGCCCCTTCCCCTGTAGAACCTACATTCTTTTTTTTTTTTTTTGAGATGGAGTCTCGCTGTCGCCCAGGCTAGAGTGCAGTGGTGCAATCTCAGCTCACCGCAACCTCTAACTCCCATGTTCAAGTGATTCTCCTGCATCAGCCTCCTGAGTAGTTGGGATTACAGGTGTGCACCACTACGCCCGGCTAATTTTTTTATATTTTTAGTAGAGACGGGGTTTTACCATGTTGGCCAGGTTGGTCTTGAACTCCTGTCCTCAGGTGATCTGCCTGCCTTGGCCTCCCAAAGTGTTGGGATTACAGGTGTGAGACACCATGCCCAGTCCCAGAACCTACATTCTAACGGGGAAAGACAAACTGTAAATTTGTAAACAGTTGAGAAAGATAATTTCAGACAGTGATATGCTATGAAAACAGAAACAAGTGGGTAATGGTTTGGCCTATGCTGTCTATTATGCTAGCCACTTGCCACATGGACATTTACTTTTAAATTAATGAAAATGAGAGATTCCGTTCCAAGATGGTTGAATAGGGACAGCTCCAGTCTGCAGCTCCCAGTGTGATTGACGCAGAAGATGGTGATTTCTGCATTTCCAGCTGAGGTACCTGGTCCATCTAATTGGGACTGGTTGGACAGTGGGTGCAGCCCATGGAGGGTGAGCCAAAGCAGGGGGGGCATCACCTCACTGGGGAAGCACAAGGGGTCAGGGGATTTCTCTTTCCTAGCCAAGGGAAGCTGTGACAGACTGTACCTGGAAAATCAGGACACTCCCACCCAAATACTGCGCTTTTCCAATGGTCTTAGCAAACGGCACACCAGGAGATTATATCCCGCACCTGGCTTGGCAGGTCCCAAGCCCATGGAGCCTTGCTCACTGCTAGCACAGCAGTCTGAGATCAACCTGTGATGCAGCAGCCTGGTAGGGGGAGGGGTGTCTGCCATTGCTGAGGCTTGAGTAGGTAAAGTGGCCAGGGAAGCTCGAACTGGGAGGAGTCACCACAGCTCTGCAAGGCCTGCTGCCTCTGTAGACCCCAACTCTGGGGACAGGGCATAGCTGAACAAAAGGCAGCAGAAACTTCTGCAGACTTAAACATCCCTGTCTGGCAGCTCTGAAGAGAGCAGTGGTTCTCCCAGCATGGCATTTGAGCTCTGAGGAAGGACAGAAGACTGCCTCCTCAAGTGGGTCCCTGACCCCCATGGAGACACCTCCCAATAGGGACCGACTGACACCTCATACAGGAGGGTGCCCCTCTGGGACGAAGCTTCCAGAGGAAGAATCAGGCAGCAATATTTGCTGTTCTGCAATATTTGCTGTTCTGCAGCCTATGCTGGTGATACCCAGGCAAACAGCATCTGGAGTGAACCTCCAGCAAACTCCAACAGACCTGCAGCTGAGGGACCTGACTCTTAGAAGGAAAACTAACAAACAGAAAGGAATAGCATCAACATCAACAAAAGGACATCCACACTAAAACCCCATCTGTAGGTCACCAGCATCAAAGACCAAAGGTAGATAAAACCACAAAGATGGGGAGAAACCAGAGTAGAAAAGCTGAAAAATTCTAAAAACCAGAGGACCTCTTCTCCTCCAAAGGATTGGAGCTCCTCGCCAGCAATGGAACAAAGCTGGACGGAGAATGACTTTGACGAGCTGACAGAAGTAGGCTTCAGAAGGTCTGTAATAACAAAATTCTCTGAGCTAAAGGAGGAAGTTCGAATCCATTGCAAGGAAGCTAAAAACCTTGAAAAAAGATTAGACGAATGGCTAACAAGAATAAGCAGTGTAGAGAAGACCTTAAATAACCTGACAGAACTGAAAACCATGACACAAGAACTATGTGACACATGCATAAGCTTCAATAGCCAATTAGATCAAGCGGAAGAACGGGTATCAGTGATTGAAGATCAAATTAATGAAATAAAGTGAGAGGAGAAGTTTAGAGAAAAAACAGTAAAAAGAAATGAACAAAGCCTCCAAGAAATTTGGTACTATGTGAAAAGACCAAATCTACATTTGATTGGTGTACCTGAAAATGACAGGGAGAATGGAACCAAGTTGGAAAACACTCTTCAAGATATTATCCAGAAGAACTTCCCCAACCTAGCAAGGCAGGCCAACATTCAAATTCAGGAAATACAGAGAACACCACAAAGATACTTCTCGAGAAGAGCAACCCCAAGACACATAAATGCCAGTTTCACCAAGGTTGAAATGAAGGAAAAAATGTTAAGGGCATCTAGAGAGAAAGGTCAGGTTTCCTGAAAAGGGAAGCCTGTCAGACTAACAGTGGATCTCTTGGCAGAAACTCTGCAAGCCAGAAGACAGTGGGGGCCAATATTCAACATTCTTAAAGAAAAGAATTTTCAACTCAGAATTTCATATCCAGCCAAACTAAGTTACATAAGTGAAGGGGAAATACAATCCTTTACAGACAAGCAAATGCTGAGAGATTTTGTCACCACCAGGCCTGCCCTACAAGAGCTCCTGAAGGAAGCGCTAAACACGGAAAGGAACAACTGGTCCTAGCCACTGTAAAAACATGCCAAATTCTAAAGATCATCAATACTAGCAAGAAACTGCATCAACTAATGGGCAAAATAACCAGCTAACATCATAATGACAGGATCAAATTCACACATAACAATACTAACCTTAAATGTAAATGGGCTAAATGCCCCAATTAAAAGACACGGACTGGCAAATTAGATAAAGAGTCAAGACCCATCAGTGTGCTGTATTCAGGAGACCCATCTCACATGCAGAGATGCACTTAGGCTCGAAATAAAGCGATGGAGGAAGATCTACCAAGCAAATGGAAAGAAAAAAAAAAAAAGCAGGGGTTGCAATCCTAGTCTCTGATAAAACAGACTTTAAACCAACAAAGATCAAAAGAGACAAAGAAGGCCATTATGTAATGGTCAAGGGATCAATTCAATTCAACAAGAAGAGCTTACTATCCTAAATATATATTCATCCAATACAGTAGCAACCAGATTCATAAAGCAAGTCCTTAGAGACCTACAAAGAGACTTAGACTCCCACACAATAATAATGGGAGACTTTAACACCCCACTGTCAATATTAGACAGATCAATGAGACAGAAGGTTGACAAGGACTTGAGCTCAGCTCTGCATCAAGCAGACCTAATAGATATCTACAGAACTCTCCACCCCAAATGAATGGAATATACATTCTTCTCAGCACCACATCGTACTTATTCCAAAATTGACCACACTTTTGGAAGTAAAGCACTCCTCAGCAAATGTAAAAGCAGAAATCACAACAAACCGTCTCTCAGACCACAGTGTAATCAAATTAGAACTCAGGATTAAATTCACTCAAAACCACACAACTACATGGAAACAAAACAACCTGCTCCTGAATGATTACTGGGTAAATAACGAAATGAAGGCAGAAATTAAGATGTTCTTTGAAACCAATGAGAACAAAGACACAATGTAGCAGAATCTCTGGGACACATTTAAAACAGTGTGTAGAGGGAAATTTGTAGCAGTAAATTCCCACAAGAGAGAAAGCAGGAAAGATCTAAAATCGACACCCTAATATCTCAATTAAAAGGACCAGAGAAGCAAGAGCAAACAAATTCAAAAGCTAGCAGAAGGCAGGAAATAACTAAGATCAGAGCAGAACTGAAGGAGATAGAGACACAAAAAACCCTTCAAAAAATCAATGAATCCAGGAGCTGGTTTTTTTGAAAAGATCAACAAAATTGATAGACCACTAGCAAGACTAATAAAGAAGAAAAGAGAAGAATCAAATAGATGCAATAAAAAATGATAAAGGAGATGTCACCATTGATCCCACAGAAATACAAACCACCATCAGAGAATACTATAAACACCTCTACACAAATAAACTAGAAAATCTAGAAGAAATGGATAAATTCCTGAAGATATACACCCTCCCAAGACTAAACCAGGAAGAAGTTGAATCTCTAAATAGACCAATAACAGGCTCTGAAATTGAGACAATAATTAATAGCCTCCTAACCAAAAAAAAGTCCAGGACCAGACAGATTCACAGCTGAATTCTACCAGAGGTACAAAGAGGAGCTGGTACCATTCCTTCTGAAACGATTCCAATCAATAGAAAAAGAGGGACTCCTTCCTAACACATTTTATGAGGCCAACATCATTCTGATACCAAAGCCTGGCAAAGACACACACACAAAAAAGAGAATTTTAGACCAATATCCCTGATGAACATTGATATGAAGAGTCTCAATAAAATACTGGCAAACTGAATCCAGCAGCACATCAAAAAGCTTATCCACGACGATCAAGTCGGCTTCATCCCTGGGATGCAAGGCTGGTTTAACATATGCAAATCAATAAATGTAATCCATCATGTAAACAGAACCAACGACAAAGACCACATAATTATCTTAATAGATGCAGAAAAGGCCTTTGACAATATCCAACAACCATTCATGCTAAAAACTCTCAATAAACTAGGTATTGATGGAACGTATCTCAAAATAATAAGAGCTATTTATCACAGCCAATATCATACTGAATGGGCAAAAACTGGAAGCATTCCCTTTGAAAGGTGACACAAGACAGGGATGCCCTCTCTCACCACTCCCATTCAACACAGTGTTGGAAGTTCTGGCCAGAGTAATCAGGCAAGAGAAAGAAATAAAGGGTATTCAATTAGAAAAAGAGGAAGTCAAATTGTCCCTGTTTGCAGATGACATGATTGTATATTTAGAAAACCCCATCGTCTCAGCCCAAAATCTCCTTAAGCTGATAAGCAACTTCGGCAAAGTCTCAGCATACAAAATCAATGTGCAAAAATCACAAGCATTCCTATATACCAATAACAGACAAACAGAGAGCCAAATCATGAGTGAACTCCCATTCACAATCACTACAACGAGAATGAAATACCTAGGAATCCAACTTACAAGGGATATGAAGGACCTCTTCAAGGAAAACTACAAACCACTGCTCAACAAAATAAAAGAGAATACAAACAAATGGAAGAACATTCTATGCTCATGGATAGGAAGAATCAATATTATTAAAATGGCCATACTGCCCAAGGTAATTTATAGATTCAATGCCATCNGAAGACATTTATGCAGCCAACAGACACATGAAAAAATGCTCATCATCACTGGTCATCAGATAAATGCAAATCAAAACCACAATGAGATACCATCTCACACCAGTTAGAATGGTGATCATTAAAAAGTCAGGAAACAACAGATGCTGGAGAGGATGTGGAGAAATAGGAACACATTTTACACTGTTGGTGGGAATGTAAACTAGTTCAACCATTGTGGAAGACGGTGTGGTGATTCCTCAAGGATCTAGAACTAGAAATACCATTTGACCCAGCCATCCCATTACTGGATATATACCCAAAGGATTATAAATCATCCTACTGTAAAGACACATGCACATGTATGTTTACTGCGGTACTATTCACAATAACAAAAACTTGGAACACCCCAAGTGTCCATCAATGATAGACTGGATTAAGAAAATGTGGCACATATACACCATGGAATACTATGCAGCCATGAAAAGGATGAGTTCATGTCCTTTGCAGGGACATGGATGAAGCTGGAAACCATCATTCTGAGTAAACTATCACAAGGACAGAAAACCAAACACTGCATGTTCTCACTCATAGGTGAGAACTGAACAATGAGAACACTTGGACACAAGGTGGAGAACATCACAAACCAGGGCCTGTTGTGGGGTGGGGGGCAGGGGGAGGGATAGCATTACGAGAAGTACTTAATGTAAATGAAGAGTTAATGAGTGCAGCAAACCAACATGGCACATGTATACCTACATAACAAACCTGTACGTTGTGCACATGTACCCTAGAACTTAAAGTATAATAAAAAAAGAAATAAAATGTAAAATTCCATGTTTAGTTAACACTAGCCATATTTTGAGTGCCTATAGCCACATGTGGCAAGTGGACAGCAAAGACACAGAAGAGTCTCACTGTCACCGAAAGTTCTATGGACAAAGCTGGATTAGACTCTATGAGGTATCTGCTAGGAGGTGTTGGCTATGTTAGCTACGATGGTCAGGGAAGGTTGCTCTGAGTAGGTAAATTTGAACTGGGCCCTGACAAGGGATTCAGCCATGTGAGACACTGGGAGAGAGCACTGGCACCTGAGGACCAGCTGGTGCAAAGGCCCTGGGGCATAGACAACATCTAACTTAGGCCATCAAAGGAATGCTCTGGCTAATGGGTGGAGGCGGATGTATATGAAGGTGGGATGGGATAGGGTGGGCAAAGGAGGCAGGGATGCTAGTTTTCAGCTTTCATGGTGGTCTTGGCTGGACATAAATTTGACTTGGGCTATTTTCTCTGCTACATATTGCCACTCCTATTGCCCTGGATGATTTTTTGTTCTCATTCTGCTACCGAGACGATACCAACCAGCATGATACTACTGTGTTCAGAAACTGCTGTTTGAATCAGCTTTGCTATGGAGAGGAAGAACCTCTTACAGTTGTGGACTTTTTCTGCTTTTTTCAAAACTTAACTGACTCCAAAAGTAAAATATTTACTGCACAAACCTTAGCAAGTGCAGGTGAACAAGAGAAAGGAAAGTTAAAAAATTTATAATCCCATCTCCTAAAGGCAATTATTGTTCTCATTTTTTGTATATGTTTCCACTTTTTTCTATGCATTTTTAAATTTGTTTTTTGTTTTGTTTTGTTTTGTTTTTGAGACAGAGTCTCGCTCTGTCGCCCATGTTGGAGTGGAGTGGCACGATCTTGGCTCATTGCAATGGCTCCTGGGTTCAAGCAATTTTCATGTCTCAGCCTCCTGAGTAGCTGGAATTACAGGCGTGTGCCACCACGCCCGGCTAATTTTTTGTATTTTTAGTAGAGATGGGGTTTCATCATGTTGGCCAGGCTAGTAGGCTGGTCTTGAACTCCTGACCTCAAGTGATCTACCCACTTCAGCCTCCCAAAGTGCTGGGATTACAAGTGTGAGCCACTGTGCCCAGCCTCTATGCATTTTTTTCATCGACACATATATAATTATACTAAATGTAGTTTTGCATCTGAGTTTCACTCAACATACTCTGAGAAAGTGGTGGCACCCTTAACTCACTGCCATGGACCTTATGGATGCTTCCACTGGGGAAACTGCTTTTTTGTTTCATCTTCCTCCCTCATAGCATTGTCCTAGTTACCCTTTCGGGGTACCCAGTTGGAGGATCAATGGTTTTTTCGAATGATCCCATATCTCTGATGATTTCTTACCTGATTCCCTTCTCTAATGAATTCTGCCTGTGGTTACCAGTTACTGTCCTCTACACGGGCTGGATCATGTCACATCCCTCCTCAGGAACCTTTGATAGCACCTGATATGGTTTGGCTCTGTTACCGCACCCAAATCTCATCTGGAATTGTAATCCCCACATGTTGAGGGCGGGACCTGGTGGGAGGTGATTGGATTGTGGGGAAAGCTTCGCCCATGCTGTTCTCGTGATACTGAGGGAGTTCTCATGAGATCTCATGGTTTTAAAGTGGCAGTTTTTCCTGCACTCTCTCTTTCTTCTGCTTTGCTGTGGCAAGACATGCTTTGCTTCCCTTTTGCCTTCTGTCACGATTGTAAGTTTCCTAAGGCCTTCCCAACCATGTGGAACTGTGAGTCAATTAAACCTCTTTTGTTTATAAATTACCCAGTCTCAGGTAGTGTCTTTATAGCAGTGTGAAAATGGACTAGTACACAGAATTGGTACTGGGAATGGGGCATTGCTAAAAAGATAATCTGAGGCTGGGTGCGGTGGCTCACGCCTGTAATCCTAGCACTTTGGGAGGGCAAGGTGGATGGATTCCCTAAGTTCAGGAGTTTGAGACCAGCCTGGGCAACATGGTGAGACCCCGTCTCTACTAAAAATACAATAACAACAACAACAAATTAGCTGGGGTGGTGGCCCATGCCTGTAACCCCAGCTACTTGGGAGGCTGAGGCATGAGAATTGCTTGAACCTGGGAGGTGGAGGTTACAGTGAGTCAAGATTGCACCACTGCACTCCAGCCTGGGTGACAGAATAAGACTCTGTTTCGGAAAAAAAAAAAAAAAAAAAAAAAGGATAGCCTAAAAATGTGTAAGTGCCTTTGGAATTGAGCAATGGGCAGAGGTTGGAACAATTTGAGGGTTCAGAAAAAGATAGGAAAATGTAGGAAAGTTTGGAACTTCCTAGAGACTTGTTGAACGGTTTTGACCAAAATGTTGATAGTGATATGGGCAGTGAAGTCCAGGCTGAGGTGGTCTCAGATGAAGAAGAGGAACCTGTTGGGAACTGGAGTAAAGGTCACTCATGCTATACTTTAGCAAAGAGACTGGTGGCATTTTGCCCCTGCCTTAAAGATCTGTGGAACTTTGAACTTGAGAGAGATGATTTAGGATATCTGGTGGAAGAAATTTCTAAGCAGCAAAGTAGTCAAGATGTGACCTGGCTTATTCTGAAAGTGTTCAGTTATATGCATTCAGAAATAGATGGTTTGAAATGGGAACTTATGTTTAAAAGGGAAGCAGAGCATAAAGGTTTGGAAAATTTGCAGCCTGACCATGTAGAAAAGAAAAACCCATTTTCTGAGGAGGAATTCAAGCCAGCTTCAGAAATTTGCATAAGCAATGAGAAGCTGAATGTTAATAGCTGAGAAAATGGGGAAGATGTCTCCAGGGCTTGTCAGAGACCTTCATGGCATCCCCTCCCATCAAAGCCTGGAGACCTAGGATGGAAAAATGGTTTCCTGGGCTGGGCCCAGGGCCCTGCTGCTCTGTGCATCCTCAGGAGTTGGTGTCCTATGTCCCAACAACCGCTCCAGCTCCGGCCATGGCTAGAAGAGACCAAAGTGCAGCTCGGGCCATGGCCTCAGAGGTTGCGAGCCCAAGCCTTGGCAGCTTCCACATGGTGTTAGGCCTTTGGGTGTGCAGAAGACAAGAGATGAGCTTTGGGAACCTCTGCCTAAATTTCAGAGGATTTGAAATGTCTGGATGTCCAGGCAGAAGTCTGCTGGAGGGGTGGAGCCCTCATTGAGAACCTCTATTAGGACAATGCAGAGGGGAAATGTGAGGTTGGAGCCCCCACACAGATTCCCCACTGGGGCACTGCCTCGTGGAGCTATTAGAAGACAGCCACTGTCCTCCAGGCTCCAGAATGGTAGATTCACTGACAGCTTGCACTATGTGCCTGGAAAAGCTGCAGGCACTCAATGCCAGCCTGTGAAAGCAGTCATAGGGGCTGTACCCTGTACAACCACAGGGGTGGAGCTGCCCAAGGCCTTGGGAGCCCCCCCCTTGCATGAGCATGCCATGGATGTGAGACATGGAGTTAAAGAAGGTCATTCTGGAGCTTTAAGATTTAATATGTGCTCTGACTGGTTTTGGACTTGCAAGGGGCCTGTGGTCCCTTTGTTTTGGTGAATTTCTCCTATTTGGAATGGGAACATTTACCCAATGCCTGTACCCCCATTGAATCTTGGAAGCAACTAAATTGTTTTCTATTTTACAGGCTCATGAAGGCAAGGCAGAAGGGACTTGCCTTATCTCAGATGAGACTTTGGACTTGGACTTTTGAGTTAATGCTGGAAAGAGTTAATACTTTCGGGGAACTGTTGGGAAGACATGATTGGTTTTGAAATGTGAAAAGGACATGAGATTTGGGAGGGGCCAGGGTGGAATGACATGGTTTGGCTCTGTGTCCCCACCCAAATCTCATCTCAAATTGTAATCTCCATGTGTTGAGGGAGGGACCTGGTGGGAGGTGGTTGGATCATGAGGACACTTTCTCCCATGGTGGTCTCATGATAGTGAGGGAGTTCTCATGAGATCTGATGGTTTAAAAGTCGTAGTTTTTCCTGCATGCGCTCTCTCTCCTGCTTCACATGGTAAGATATGCCTTGCTTCCCCTCCACCTTCTGCCTTGATTGTAAGTTTCCTGAGGCCTCCCCAACCATGTGGAACTGCGAGTCAATTAAACCTCTTTTGTTTATAAATTACCCAGTCTCAGGTAGTGTCTTCATAGCAGTGTGAAACTGAGTAAGACAGCACAAATAAGATGTATCCAGCTCCTCAGCAGGCCAGCAGGGCCCTCTGAGTTCCGACTTTGCTTCCACTCCCTCTGCATCCCGCAAGGCCCCTCGTCCTCCCTGGCATCCCCAGCCCACATGGGCCTGCCTCTGCTCTTGCCTGCCTCTGCACTGGCCTTTCCCAACTTCCTCACCTACTGAAGTTCCACGCCATTCCAGATGCCTCTGCCAGTCTTCCTGTTGGAGTCACTCCCTCCTCTGGGTTCCACGGACAGCATCTCTGCACCTCTGGGAAGTATTTTCTGTGTCCTCTCCTGAATCCTTGCAGGCTGCTTGCCTGCATACACCCCTCACCTCCTGTTCCATTGTGCTGAGACGACTATGCCAGCCCAGTGTGCACAGCCAGGCTATGTTCACACCCACCTCCTCCACTTCCTAGTCCCCTTTGCAAGGAAGTGACTGAAACTGCATGCCACAGTTGCTGCATCTGCAAGGTGGGTGAATGATTGTGCCGCCTTTGTAGACTGCAATGAGAATGAAAGGACAAGACGTGATTTGTTATGAATCTCCCTTTTCATGAATCTATAATCCCTTTTGGGGCAGGAATTGATGGAATATTCACTTTGGTGCCTCCATCTGCACCCCCAACCTCGCACAGCCCCTGGTGTACAGTAGTCACTCAATGAACGATTGTGGCGCTGGGCTGTCTGTTAAGGTTGTACGCTCCTTGTGTGATGAGCCTTTCCTGTATTTCCACAGGACTTGGGATATTTTAGGTACTCAGTAAATATGTTTTGAATCAAACACGGACGTATGCTTCCCTGGAAATTGAAAACATGCCCTCATTTTTTTTCTCACAGGTCAGGATACTGTGGCCAGGTGCTAATTCATGCTGGCTTCTTTGCCCTGGAGGAGCAAAGAAAAGTGGCGTGAAGACAAAAAGGGGCCATATGCCCAGCAGATTTCACTGAGACACTTGGCATCTATAATTATTCACTGTTTGCAGGGAAAAGACGACATTATAATTTATGCACTTGGCATTCTCATTCTTGTCGTGCTGAAAACCTTCTGCCCAGCAGCACACAATGTCCACATACTGCAGGGACTGATTTCGCCCCAAATATGCTGTCCTTCTCTCTCTCCTCCTTCCTTCCTTTTCTCCCTTTCCCCTCTCTGTTCTCTCCTTTCCCCACTTCCCCCTTTTCACTTTCCCCCCCTTTCCACTTCCCCCTTCTCCTCTCCCTTTCTTTCTAATAATGCAGAACTCTCAAAAGGCCAGTTTAAAATGACTTTCAAATGAGCTCCTAGAATTATTAAGATCCTGCATGATGCATTACAGAAAATATCTTTTATCTGAAGTTGGTTATGCCCAGAAAATGTAGCCTCACCTCAAAAATTATCTAAAGCCACGATCTGTATCCATGCAAGAGGGGAGGAGGTCATGAAAGCAAACGAGATGCCATCCCTTTGGGCTCAATATTCTACACCCTATAGAACACGACAAGCCTGTCGTGGTACTAAATAAATGAGGTTATTTTGGACTCAAACTACGATTAGTTCTTCTGGATGTTGCTAAAGACTAGAAAATATTCAGCATGCCCACATTCAGACTTGTACACTGAATAATTTGTAGCCATTAAGAATCTGTAGTAAATCAATTATTTAGGCATTTATTAAGCACCTACAATGTGCTTAATGATTAGCTAGGAGCTGTGAAGACTGTAGCAGTCTGAGATGATTCCACTTGCATGGTGGCTAGGAGAATAACTTATGTAAAGGAAGCAAGTAAGTGACTTTATCTAAGTTGGTGGTGCAGACCCCTAGCGCTCATGTGTGGTCCCTGGCACACTGTCGGTGCTCAATGATTACTCATGGCCTGAATGAATCCGCAGCATTTGCCCTTTACGCAGCACTGCCGTGTGGCTCTCTCATTTCAGGAAGTCAACAGGGCAGGTGGGTTTGTTGCTAGGGCTGCCTTAAGAAAGTCCCACGGATGGGGGCTGAAACAGCAGACGTTTATTGTCTGACAGCTCTGGAGGCTGGAAGTCCAAGATCGACGCGTTGGCAGGGCTGGCTCCTTCTGAGGGCAGTGAGGGAGGGTCTGCTCTGGGCCTCTCTCTGTGGCTTGTAGATGACATCTTCTCCCTGTGTCTCTTCACATCATCTTCCCTCAATGCCTGTCTATTTCCGTGTCCAAATTTCCCCTTTTTGTAGGGACGCCAATCATATCACACTAGGGCCCATCCTAATGACCTCACTTTACCTTGATGACCTCTGTAAAGACCCTATGCCCAAATATGGTCACATTTTCAGGTCCTGGGGGTTAGGACTGCAACAGATCTTTTTTGGAGGAACACAACTCAACCCATAACAGCAGGGGAGGTTACTTGTGCTGTGGGGTGCAGGCAAGTTAAAAGCTTGTCTAGGGTCACATGACTAGGCTGAGCCCACATTGGAGTTTGTGGGGAACCTGTGCTTTCCCCACTGTCTCCTGAGGCCCCTCCATGAGGACTAGCCAAAGGGACCTCAGTGCAGAGTGGAGGTGCAGAGCAAAGGCCAGCCGTGCCGGGAGGGAACAGGAGCCACTGGGAGGAGACCCTCAGTGGGACCCCCAGTGGGACCCACGTAGTGCTCAAGATCCTTTCCAGACTCATGTCAAAATTGAGATTGCTGGACCAGTTTCTTTCAAGGATGAAGTCCTTTGTGATCAGGTTCCAAAATTAGGGTTAGCATTTGGGGGTGAGGAATTCCAGGATCCCAGATACCCAGTGTGGGCTCCCGGTGGGCTTGCGCCCTTGGCCCTCCCAGCTAAGTGGCTCTGCTGGAGGTGGTGGACCAGAGTGGAGCTCTCCGTGGGGCTGATGTGATCCGGGGGTTGAGGGAGAAGAATTGAGCAGTTTAGGTTTTTTACAGGGGAAAACGGGGGGAGGGAGATTGACTGGGAGTCCAGAGTGGGGTTGGGGGAATAGGATATTGAGAAAGTTGGTCAGTCCTGAGTCTCTGGTCCTGGAAGTCTTGGAAAAGTTCAAAGTCAAGCATTCGGGCTGCGGAGAGAGGTTTCCTGGAGGAGAGAAAATAGAAGGCAGAAGGGACTTCTCATGCACAATGAAAGCCCTGGGGAGAAATGAATCCTGAGCTGTCTTTCTAGGAAGGTAGGTCAGGCTAAGGGAGAGCTGGGTGTGTCCCCAGCATCCAGGTTGGCATAAGGGCCTCTTGGGAGAGGTCCCACCCAGCGGTCCAGGAGCACCTCCTGCCCATCAAAGTGTGGGTGCCCCAGGTGGGAGCCTCAGAGTTCCTGCTTCCCCCTGCTCTGTCCTCTCTCCCACCCACAGATGTGAGGGGGGATGCAAGCAGAAGGGGATGATGGATTGCAGCTTCTTGCAAAGTGCTTGTGACCTATTAGGAAAGCAGCAGTTTGGAGGCAGGCAGTGTTCCGAGTAGCCTTTGGCAAAGCGCTCACCTGGAGAACAGCATCAGCTTCCCAGCTGGGTCCCAGCCAGGCCCCTGCATCCGTTAGGCTCAGGACCAAGCATCTCATGGGTCTCCACAAAAGTCAGGGGCCAAAAACAAAACAAAATGACAACAACAACAAAAACCACACATACGGGGTTAGCTGATTTTATGTTGGTTTCTCGAATTGGTTAAATTGAGTATTAACATAAAGCTATCTTGAAAACAATCACTGGGTTAAATTTTCCTACTTTGCAAGGATTCCCAAGGATAAAGTATCACTTTTAAACTTGAGCATTTGGGGGTCTCGGCCCAGGGCTCTGTGCCTTTGAGGGTCCCACTCTGGTCCGCCTCCTCCAGCAGAGCCACTTAGCTGGGAGGGCCAAGGGCACGAGCCCACCTGAAGCCCACACCAGGTGTCTGGGATCCTGGGATTCCTCACCCTCGAACCCTAAGCCTTTTTCTAAGGACTGTGCAAGTGTCTTCCCCGGGTCTCCCCTGTGGGCAGACCACACTGCTGGAATGTTCACCCTGGACCTGAGGTGGGGTGGGGTTGGGAGAGTTGTTTAAGGGGTAGGGGAGCTCGGACATGAGGGTGGAGATGCTCATCGCCATGCATGTGAGGCCTTTACAGATGTGGGACAAGCCTCCGTGGGTACCCTTGTCCCAGCCTCACGAAGGTGAGGTGTGAGTCTGCAGGTGTGCACAGTCATTGTCCACAGATCACAGCCAAGAGTTGAAGAAATGTATTACAGCTAAGGAACTTCAGAAAAAAATTAAAATAATTTTTTTCCAAATACATATTCTAGCACGGAAGAATGACATTTCAAATACAGATTGTGGTGTTGACCAACAGAAAGAAACGGAAGCAAAATTAACACACGTGGAGAGTTTATTTGGGCCACAGTTGAGGAGTGCAGTCCAGGAAGCACTCTCAAGTTACCTTGGAAAGTGCTCCAGAGAAGAGAGGCTTGAGCTTTTAAATAAAAGAAGACAAATCGGGAAAGGGGCGATTGCGAAACTGTTTTTCAGGAATTCTCATCGGTTTACAGAAATAACATTGATGAGTGATTGTCTATATGTTGTTGAACTACAGGGCACGAGTTATGGTGTCCAGCGTGTGGCATTGTTAGGTTGATGCATAGCTACTGGTACCAGTCAACCTAGAGCCCACACAGCAAGCGGCTTCAGGAGATTTATTTTCTCAGGTGGGGCAGTGAGATGTGACAGCTGTCACATCTGTGCCTCTCTAGGCCTGATCATTTAAAGGGGGCTTGCCTTCCTCAGATAAAAAGTTTCTTTTCTTTGTAGTGGATACATTTGAACGTGCTGGCTCTGGCGCACACTGAGGCTTCTCAAACTCTGAATCCTGCAGCTTCTGAAGTGGCCACCATGCCCTCCCTAGAATCCACTTCTATCTCCTTCAATTCCACTGTGCCCAGCAACCAGGACCACCCCTTGAAAACCCAAATCCTAGCTGAGTGTGGTATTGCACATCTGTAATCCCAGCACTTTGAGAGGCCGAGGCAGGCAGATTGCCTGAGGTCAGGAGTTCAAGACCAGCTTTGCTGACATGGCAAAACCCCGTCTCTACTTAAAAATACAAAAATTAGGTGGTGGGCGCCTGTAGTCCCAGCTACACAAGAGGCTGACGCAGGAGGATCGCTTTAACCCGGGAGGTAGAGGTTGCAGTGAGCCAAGATTGCACCACTGCCCTCCACCCTGGGTGACAGAGCGAGGCTCCATGTCAGAACAAAACCCCGAAACCAAAACCAAAACAAAAACAAAAAACAAAAAACGAAAACTCCAAAATCTTATTGTATTACTGCCCTCCTGAAATCCCTTTAGTAGCTGGCCACGGCCCTCAGGATGAAGCTCCACCTCTGGCTTGGCTCCCCAGGTCCTTGGCCTTCTGGTTTCCACTGACTTCAGCCTCATCTCTTCCCCTCCCTCCCCAGCCTTAGTTACACTGCTTGCAGTGCTTCTTGGGTTTCCACAAGCTGCACCCCTGCTGGAGGCCTCATGTCACCCCACGTCCCCTTGTGTCCCCCTCATCCCCCCGCCTCAGCCCGCTCCAGCTGCTTCCTTCTCTAACACCTGACTCGGGCTTTTCCTGGGTTCCCTTAGCCCTGTTCTTCCCTTTTCCCTGTTACTACCTGTCCCTGTGGGCAGGGATGACTCTTCTCCACCCACCTGTGACCTGTGGAGGGCACAGCTGTGTCTGAATCATCTCCCTACCCTGCGCACAGCTTGGAGCACACTCAGAAGTGGGTCTTTAGTGCTGAGGATGGGAGTCTAAAAAATGAATGAATTCTAACCCAGCGCATTTGCTAGAAGACTAGAAACTAGCCTAAAAAATGATCTTGCATGAGTTTCCTTTGGGAGGGAATGGCCTTGGCATAGAGCCCTATAGAGCTGGTTACGGGAGGAGCCGTCACTGTCACACTGGGCCACACCGTGTGGAGCCTGTCCCCCAGGTAGAGCCTTTGCTGTCTTCTGTGTCTGGTGCGGCTCTGAGGAGCGCTGAGGGACCTGAAAGTCCTGAGCATGCTGTGCACTCGCCTTCTTTCCTTTCATGCCACATCTCTGCCGATTTGACTCTCAAAGAAATAGCCCAAGGCTGCTGCATGTGAAGTTGAACTGTCAGGGCAGTCAGATCACCTGAAGTCAGGAGTTCAAGACCGGCCAACGCATGGTGAAACCCCACCTCTACTAAAAGCACAAAAATTAGCTGGGCGTGGTGGTACATGCCTGTAATCCCAGCTACTTGGGAGGCTGAGGCACGAGAACTGCTTGAACCTGAGAGGCGGAGGTTGCAGTGAGCCAATATTGTGCTGCTGCACTCCAGCCTGCCAGCCTGGGCAACACAGTGAGACTCTGTTACAAAAAAAAAAGAAGTAACTGAAATAAAATGAAATGGTGCTTGTAGGACGTGAGCTAAGCAGATACCCGCAGTTGACTTTGTACAGTTGTTTACACAATGCACGCTTCTACGTGCACGTGTACCTTGCATATTAGACGCATAATTACATCTGCCCCACTTAATTTTCAGACACTCTCCGAGATGGGTGGGGGGTGCGATGGCACAGAAATGCATTACATCGTCAGAGTCAAGGCTCCACTGGCAATGCGGTGCTCATTAGTTAAGCAGATATTATTAGGCATGTTTACCTGAGAGGAGAGGAACATTCTGTGAAATAATAAATCTGCTGGTTTCTATTCTTCTCCCTTTGCAGACTTAGTTTTTATTATTTATTTATTATTTTGATCCCAGTACCCATTAGAAACACAGTGTCTAAATATTGAAATGCTTTGCTTCAAAAGCTGCTAAGATTCAGTGGCAAAAGTAGCCTTGCAACGACATTTTATCTCCAGAGTCCCAAGTTTTGGAGACAAATCCAATGACGCAGGTCTTGTGGTCAAGGGTGATGCAATGGCGCTCTGGGAACAATATCAGGCTCTGTGACTTGGGTGCCTTCTGGGTGTGTGGTGTGTTCTCAGTCTGGCAATTCCTAGAACAACCCTACAAGGTGGTAATTATTATTCTCATGCTGCAGGGGATATCTCCCACCTCCTAGGTGGACTCAGGTCTCGTGGGGCTTAATGCTTAAAAATTCGAGCTGCCGGCCGGGCGCCGTGGCTCAAGCCTGTAATCCCAGCACTTTGGGAGGCCGAGGCGGGCGGATCACAAGGTCAGGAGATCGAGACCATCCTGGCTAACACGGTGAAACCCCGTCTCTACTGAAAATACAAAAGCTAGCCGGGCTAGGTGGCGGGCGCCTGTAGTCCCAGCTACTCGGGAGACTGAGGCAGGAGAATGGCGTGAACCCGGGAGGCGGAGCTTGCAGTGAGCTGAGATCCGGCCACTGCACTCCAGCCTGGGCGACAGAGCAGACTCCGTCTCAAAAAAAAAAAGAAAATTCCAGCTGCCTTTTAAAGGGAAAAGACTACAAAATTATGAATACGAAATGAGGTTAAGGTCTTGGGAGGGGCCGTGCAAGCTGGGGGCTCTGCAGGTAAGCTTGTTTAGCTTCCCAGCAAATCCACCTCTGAGCTTGCAAATTATAAAGCTGGAATTTGAACTCACACCTGCTGGATGCAAAGTCCGAGGTCTTCCCATAGCATGACTGTCTTCCTGTGTGTCGAGAAACATCAGGCTGCCGAGGCCAAACAGTGGGTGCGTCACTTTCCAATGAGGCAGGTGTGCGGGACAGGAAGTGGGAGGGGCTCCTTGCAGGGGAGCGGCTGCTGCCAACATCTCAGCTGGTGCCTGTTCCTGAGAATGGTTTGGCAGGTGGGGGCCATTTGGAGTCTCTGCTCCTACACCCTCTCACCCCTCCCGGGCTGCTTTCAGAGGAGGGCAAAGGGTATTCGTTCCAGCCTCCAATTTCTTCCTCCCACTCCTCGAAAGCATTTACGTGAGGAAGGGAGGGAAAACGTAGATAATTCTGCTATTGAGAGGAGGCCTTTTTTTTTTTTTCCCTGCTGGAAGTAAAAGGATGCATTCTAGCTGGGCAGCCGGCCCCACTCTCCAGGGCTCCATCTGGCCTGGCTGAGGCTGGCCAGCCCCTGCTGTGCACGGAGGGGTGCTGGGAAGCCTACCTTGCTTCACACTTGCCTCTTCCACACCCAGCCTGTGACTCATGCCTGAAACGCCTCCGCCTCCGTTCAAGCAATTCTTCCTTTTATTGTGAAGCGCTGCTCTCTTCAGGCTCCTCCCCTAAGTCACCACGTAGGGGCGATTTAAGAGAAAGGTTATTTCTCCACCGTGTTCAGGGACAAACCTGTGATCATGGTTTTGGTCACACAGCTTTCAAGTGAGTGTTGTGCAAACGTTTGCTAGGATCTCTCAGGGAGCATGTTAGAAAAGAAACTCCTGAGCCTGCTCCAGAGCTTCTGTTCAGCAGCCTGAGGTGGGACCAGACTGCTGTCTTTTCAGCAAGCCTCCCCCACCTTTGAGGATGCACTCCAAAGCCAGAGAATTCCTGCTCTGAGCCATCACTGAAAGCACCAAGAGCCAGGTTTGGGGTTTGTTTTTTGGAATTACACCCAGGTACCTGAACAATTGCTGTCTCTGGAATCAGTGCAAAGTTACCAGGAGCTGCAGAAACCCAGACAGACCAGAAGGAGGGGAGAGCTTGGCTGTAACACATGCAGCCTCCCCATTGCCCACGTCCACCCCCAGACCACCTCGCTGCAACCAACCACGAGCTTTGCAGAGGGCAGGCATGCCCCAGGGGCTCTCAGCATCACCCCCCTGCTCCTACCTGTGACCAGAGTCTCCCTGAATTCTCAGCTCTGTCTTCCCAATTCGAGGAGCCTGCCAGGCCCCACCTGGGTAACCCTGTCCATGCTGTGGCCTGGACACCCTCTCAAGAAAGGAAGCTGGGTTAATTGCAGGCTCACGTTATTTTCCACATTCTCAGAAATCATTGTGCCTAGTTGCCTGATATCCAGTGTATTAGTCTGTTCTCATGCTGCTGATAAAGACATATGTGAGACTGGGTAAATTATAAAGAAAAAGAGATGTAATAGGTTTAATGGACTCACAGTTCCACAGGTCTGGGGAAGCCTTACAGTCACGGCAGAAGGGGAAAGGCACATCTTATATGGTGGTGGACAAGAGAGAATGGAACCAAGTGAAGAGGGAAACCCCTTATAAAACCATCAGATCTCGTGAGACTTATTCACCTCCACGAGAACAGTATGGGGGAACCACCCCCGTGATTCAAATATCTCCCACCAGGTTCCTCCCACAACACATGGGAATTATGGGAACTACAGTTCAAGATGAGATTTGGGTGGGGACACAGCTGAACCATATTATCCAGTGTCCTGAGAACTCTTGTTTTATACATTTGGTTCAGTTTATTTTGATTTTTTCAGGCAGGAGAGGAAATCCGTTCTCTATGATTCCATCTTGTTTGGGAGTGAAAGTGTTCATTTTCTTTTAAAACAGACAATATCCTTCCAAACCTATAGTTACTTCACTCATCCATCACTCATCCATAACCACTGTTAATATTTTGGTCTACATTCTAAGATTTTTTTTTTCTGTGCATATGTGTGCATGTGGCAGGGTCACAAAATCACTCACAGTACATCAGATGTGCAAAGATAATAGTGTCTTCATTTTCCTACTTAATTAATCTGCTCTTTCTTGAAAGGTATTCTCTTCTGGGTAATACAATGCGGAAAAACATCCATTCTAGTGACCTTAGTCTAATACAAACATTTACCCCATTCCTCGAGCAACTCACCATGCTGAGGCTGAAGTGTTTGGCCAGTGGGGCTTCTGATGGCTGCCACTGTCTACTCCTCTACTCCAGATTGTGTCTGGGCACATAGCGGGTGGGTTGCAGGATTTGGGGGTTCTTTTGGTAGCCAGGAGGAAGGAATCCTCTGGTCCACACATGTTCTCCAAGTTTCCCTGACTTTGGCTGCAGAGTAGTTGGCCTGGGCTACTTCATGGAATGGAGTGGTGGCTGCTGAGGAGGAATGGATCATGGGAGATCAGGTCACATAGGGTCTTGTGGCCACTGCGAAGACTTTGGCCTTTTTTTGTTGTTTTTTGAGACAGGATCTCGCTCTGTCACCCAGGCTGGAGTGCAGTGGCATGATCTTGGCTCACTGCAGCCTCAACCTCCCAAGTTCAAGCAATCCTCCTGCCTCAGCACCTCAAGTAGTTGGGATTACAGGCATGCACCCTGCACATGGCTAATTTTTGTAGTTTTTTTAGAGATGGGGTTTCACCATGTTGCCCAGGCTGGTCTTGAACTTCTGAGCTCAAGTGATCTGCCCACCTTGGCCTCCCAAAGTGTTGGGATTACAGGTGTGAGCCACTGCACCTGGTCAAGACTTTGGATTTTATCCCAGATGAAATAGGGAAGCCACTGGAGGGCTTCAGTGTGGTGGTAGGAGGCAAATATTGATTGAAAAGCGTTCAAGAGAAAATGGGAGGAGAGAAATTGAAGATAGTAATAGATACTTCCGGCTGGGTGCAGGGGCTCACACCTGTAAGCTCAGCACTTTGGGAGGCTGAGGTAGGGATTGCTTGAGGTCAAGAGTTCCAGAGCTGCCTGGGCAACATAGCAAGACTCTATAAATTTTTTTTTTAATGGAAATCTCGCTTTGTCGCCCAGGGTGGAGTGCAGTGGTGCAATCTCAGCTCACTGCAACCTCCGCCACCCAGGTTCAAGTGATTCTCCTAACTCAGCTGCCTGAATAACTGGGATTACAGGTGCCACCACCACACCTGGCTAATTTTTTGTATTTTAGTAGATACGGGGTTTTACCATGTTGGCCAGGCTGGTCTCCAACTCCTGACCTCAGGTGATCCGCCCACCTTGGCCTCCCAAAGTGCTGAGATTACAGGCATGAGCCATTGCCCTCAGCCTACAAAAAATTTTTACAAGTTAGCTGCGCATGGTGGTGCGCACCTGCAGTTACAGCTACTAAGAGGCTGAGGTGCGAGAATTGCTTGGGCTCAGGAGATCGAGGCTGCAGTGAGCTGTGAATGTGCCACTGCACTCTGGCCCAGATGGATACTTCCAAAGAGTCTTGCTATAAAGGAGAGCAGAAAGGGAGAGAGAGATTTTATTAGTCCGTTCTCACGTTGCCAGTAAAGACATACCAGAGGCTGGGTAATTTATAAAGGAAAGAGGTTTAATTGACTCACGGTTCAGCATGGCTGGGGAGATCTCAGGAAACTTACAGTCATGGCGGAAGGGGAAGAAAACATGTCCTTCACATGGCGGCAGCAAGGAGAAGTGCTGAGCAAAAAGGGGGAAAAGCCCCTTATTAAACTGTCAGATCTCGTGGTAACTCACTATCATGAGAACAGTAGCATGGGGGTAACCACCCCCATGATTCAATTGCCTCTTCCATGACAAGTGGGAATTATGGTAACTACAATTCTAGGTGAGATTTGGTTGGGGACACAGTCAAACCATATCAGAGATCAAGTTTTAATTTTTTTAATGAATTAATTATTATAATGGGAGATGATGGAATGCTCCAATAGGGAGGACAAATCAACAATTGGTGGTGGTGGTGGAGCGCTGCAGAAATGGGGGAAGCCAGCGCCTGAGTGGAGGGTCAGAATTTTTGCGTGTTTTCCTTCAACCTTGTTCTGCTTAACAGGTGCTAGCACAGTGTTGTAATTGACCAGGTTGGAAGTTTTTCCAGGTGAGTATAAGAAATTAGAGAAAGGTGAGGGGGCTGAAGGTGCACAGGAGAGAGGGGCGGCACAATGGACCATGGAGTCCACAAGGAAAGAAGGGGAATGAGGACATGAGGTAGAGAAGGGACAATTATATTCTATTTAACCCAAATGCATCCCAAATGTCACCTCAACATGTCATCAACATTCAGAATTATTAGTGAAGTATTTTACATTTTTCCCACACTACGGCTTTAAAACCTTGCATGTAGTTTACACGGACAGTGCCTCTCGTTTTGGACCAGGCTCATTTTGAGGGGTTTGTGGCCACTCTGTTGGACGGCACACAGGGATCTAGAGAAGGAGCGTGGGAGAGGTGGCCGAGCACGGGTAGACGGCAAGATCATTGGAGGAACAAAGGCCAGGAAAGGAGGAGGATCATCTCTGTGGAGATTTAAATTGCCAAGAATTAGGACAGGGATTTAGTGAGAGTGACAATGAGCTGGGAGTGGGAATCTTCCAGGAACAAGACGGAGGGGACTAGGGTCTGCAGAGAACTAGACAGGAAAGGTGGCACAGAGCATAGTGTGATGGCACCAGCTTCAAGGCTGGCGAGTTTGGGGAAGGTGGGGGTTGATCTGGAAGTAACCACAATGGAGGATGCTCCAGGGGCCCGGGTTCCAGTCAGAGCAAGCACGTGGAGAGAAGCTGTGGGAAGGAGGAGCTTTTGCTTACAGCATGTCTCAAGCTCCAGAGGAAATAGTGAGGGTTTTTGAGAGTAAGGAGGCCTGGAGGTGGGGTTGGATTAGGAGGTGAGCACGGCCTTACTGGGATTAGGGCACAGTGTGAAGTGACAACCTGGGCCTCCTGGGTCTTTGGTGAATGAGGAGAACAGGATTTGCAGCTGTGCACTGAGGCTGAGTTAGAGTGCACTCTTTGGCTTGACGTGTAGGCTTTGCCACTTTCCACGGTGTAAATACTCCCACCACGGCTCATTTCAAGCTACCAGTGGTTTAACAGCAGGCTCGTGGAATATTTAAACATTTAACAATGGGCTCTTGCAAGCTGGCACAAGCCAGTTCCTGTAGCAGATAGTTGGGTATAGGGCACCATGGGATAGGTCCCGGAAGTCTCCACAGCAGATGGGGTAGGGATGTGAGGGGGGGGTGTGAGTTGGAGGAGGGAGGCATGGAGATCTTGTCAGAATTACTCAGAGCTCTAACACCCTTTATTTTTTTTGAGACAGTGTCTCGCTTTGTTGCCCAGGCTGGAGTGCCGTGGCACAATCACGGCTCACTGCAGCCTTGACCTCCCTGGCTCCAGTGATTCTCCTGCCTCAGCTTCCCAAATATCTGGGATCACAGGTGCACACCATCATACCTGGCTAATTTTAAAAATGTTTTTGTGAGTTAGGGTCTCGCTATGTTACCCAGGCTGATCTCAAACTCTTGAGCTCAATCAATCCTCCTGCCTGAGCCTCCCAAAGTGCTGGGATTACAGGCGTGAGCCACTGTGTACAGCCTTTTAACCCCCATTTGACCCCTGTCAGGGAGTCTGCAGAAATGGACTGCACATCACAATGGCTGCTTTTTTTCAATTTTTTGTTGTGGTAAAATATGCATAACAAAACGTTTACCATCGTAACCCTTTTTAAGCCTATAGTTTGTAATGTGCAAACATCACCAGCTATCTCCATAACTCTTTTCATCTTGCAAAGTGGAAATTCCATACCCATTAAACACTAACTCCCCATTGCCCCTCCTCAGCCCCTGGCCCCCACCATTCTCCCTTCTGTCTCTATGTTTTTGACTACTCTACTGCCTCATATAAGGGGAATCATCTAGTATTTCTTTTTGTGACTGGATTACTTCATGTGACATAGAGTCCTCAAGGTTCGCCCATGTTGTAGCAGATTGCTTAATGTTCTTCTTCTTTTTTTTTTTTTTGAGATGGAATCTCGCTCTGTTGCTGGAGAGCTGGAGTGCAGTGGCGTAATCACTGCAACCTCCACCTCCCGGGTTCAAGTGATTCTTCTGCCTCAGCCTCCCAAGTAGCTGGGATTACAGGTGCCTGCCACCAGGCCCAGCTAACTTTGTATTTTTTTTTTTTTTTTTTTTTTTTTTTTTTTTTTTTTAGTAGAGATGGAGTTTCACCATGTTGGCCAGGCTGGTCTCAAACTGCTGACCTCGTGATCTGCCTGCCTTGGCCTCCCAAAGTGCTGGGATTACAGGCATGAGCCACATGTCCTTCTTTTTTAAGGCTGAGTGATATTCCCTTGTCTGGATGGGCTACTTTTCACTTATTCACTCATCCATCCACAGACACTTTGGACTGCTTCCATGTTTTAGCTATTGTGAATACTGTTGTTATGAACATGGGTGTGCAAATATCTCTTTCCATTTCTGGGGTATGTACCCAGAAATGGAATTGCTGGATCTTGTAGAAATTCTATTTTTAATTTTTTGAGGGATACCTATTATATTAGTCAGGGTTCTCTAGAGGGACAGAACTAACAGGATATATATACACACACACACATATACACATATATATACACACATATATATACATACACACACACACATATATACAAAGGAGAGTTTATTAAGGAGTATTAACTCACACAATCACAAAGTCCCACAATAGGCTGTCTTCAGGCTGAGGAGCAAGGAAGCCAGTCTGAGTCCCAAAGCTGAGGAACTTGGAGTCCGATGTTCAAGGGCAGAAAGCATCCAGCACAGGAGAAAGATGTAGGCTGGGAGGCTAGGCCTGTCTAGTCTTTTCACGTTCCTCTGTCTGCTTTATATTCTGGCTGCACTGGCAGCTGATTAGATGGTGCCCACCCAGGTTAAGGGTGGGTCTGCCGTTACCCAACCCCTCAAATATGAATCTCCTTTGGCAACACCCTCACAGACACACCCAGGAATGATACTTTGCATCCTTCAATCCAATCAGGCTGACACTCGGTATTAATCCTCACACCCATGTTGTTTCCACAGGAGCTGCACCACTGTGATTCCCGCCAACAGTGTACAAGGGGTCCAATTTCTCCACATCCTCCCCAACACTTATTTTGTGTGTTTTTTTTTGTTAGTACATCTTAGTGGATGTGAGCTGGTATCTCATTGTAGTTTTGATTTGCATTTCTCTAATGTCAATGACTTTTAATTTTAATTTTTATTGTTTTATTTTTAATTTTTGTCTTTTGGAGAGACAGGCTTTCACTGTGTTGTCCATTCTGGTCTAGAACTCCTGGGTTCAATTGATCCTCCTTCCTTGGCCTCCCAAAGTGCTGGGAAAACAGGCATGAGCCACCGTGCGTCTGGCTTTTAATACACATTTTTGTATATCTTCACTGTGATGAGCCAACTAGATCCCCCTTCTGGGAAGGACTTGTTACCCCAGCTGCTTGGGTGCCTTCAACTCTCAGTCCCTTCAGAGACTGTTCAGCTGCAAAGAGCCACCCCGTCCAAAGCCGGGACTCTTCCTGGCAACTGCATTCAACGACACCTCAGTGTGGGGGTCATCTCTGCCCGAGTCAGGAAGGGCTCCCGGGGCCACTCTACTCAGAGGCTCCTGTGGGATCTTTGGGGCTATCACTGGGTGTGCGTGGAAGTTTGCCTTCTCCCTCGTCCGATCCTGCTTCTCTCTCCTCCTTCCACCAATGCCCAGGCAAGCCCCTCGTAAACATCCTGTGGTGCCTCCCTAGGAACCCAACATGCCAGGCTCGCTTTACGTAGACTGGCATCTGAGTCAGCTTGATGGGGTGGGAAGATGTCCGTTTTAATTTGCATCTCTTTGTTAACTGTTGAGGTTGAACTTTTTTTTTTTTTTTTTTTTTTTTTTTTTTACAAGCATTGACTGAATGACTTCCTTTGTGGATTGCCTTTGCGAATGACTTCCTTTGCCTGTTTTTCTACTGAGATGTTTGTTTTTTTCTTATTGGTAAGAGTGCACATATATATTACCGTCATAAAGATATAATCTTTGCTTTTCGGATATGGTTCACAAAATGTTCTCACGTTCCCCACTCGGCCGTGTGCCTGTTACTTTTGTGGTTCGTGGCACAGGCGCAGCCACACTGCCCCGCCACTTCCTAACTCTGTCGCTTTGGGTGCATTGCTTTACCTACCAGAGCCTTTGTAGTACCTTGCAGGTTTGTCGTGCGAATTAAATGGGTTAATAAAGTACTTGTAACAGGGCCTGGAATACAGCGAGTATGAGATAATTCTTTGCTATTTTTATCAGTGTCTATATTATTTTTCTTATTGGCCATATATACAGTATTGTATTTTATGCAGTTAAAGCAATCTTTTTTGTTTTTTTGTCTTTGGAGTGATATGTAGAAATAACTTCTTTATTTTATTTTATTTTATTTTATTTTTGTAGAGACAGGGTCTCATTATGTTGCCCAGGCTGGTCTCAAACCCCCGGGTTCCAGTGATCCTTCTGCTTCAGCCTCCTGAAGTGTTGGGATTATAGGTGTGAGCCACCACGCCCAGCCAGCTTCTTTATTTTAAGATTATATATGTATTTACCTCCATTTTCTTTTTAGTACCTTTATTACCGGTAGAAGGTGTCCAGGTTCTTGGCGTCTTGAACAAAGAAGTGGACAAAATGCACAAACAAAGCACGGAAGGAAGGAAGGGATTTATTGACAATGGAAGTGCTCCCCACAGTGTGCTCAAGGGCCCCATTACAGAATTTTGGGACTTTACCCCTAGAGTTACTGGTTACTTTGGGTATACCTGATGTAAATGGAGCACTGGATACTCAAGAAGTATAGATCTATTAAACCTCACATCAAAAATATATTCTGAATTCCAGATGGATGTAAGATCCAAACATATATATTTTTAGGCCAGGCGCAGTGGCTGGGTAGAGCACTGGTTACTTTGGGTATACCTGATGTAAATGGAGAGAATGAAGTAAAGTTACAAAGTCATTTAGGGCGTATGCCCTATGGAGAGGATATATCCTGTTATAGCTGAAGTGTGAATCAGCCTTCTGTTCCCTGCCTCCAAAACCCTATTTTCCTGCCATGAAACCCTCATGGTTTCATT